>NW_028251307.1:0-127000 GCF_964263255.1 Lissotriton vulgaris
ACGTTCGACATGTCGGGAGTCATCGTTTTTCATCCGAAAATTGATTTTTTTGGACTGTACCAAAAATGATTCAAAATGTCAATTGGATCGTGCCTCATGTTGAATAACCACTTTTTAAACCCTCACAGTGACCAAAATTGCCATTTTTACAGAGTTTTGCTTACTCAAAAGCTTCAATTTTGACCCGTTTCAGGCACAGAAATGACTTTAAACACACTTATTTTAGTTGAAAAAGTCATAATTCACATCCAACAGTCATTTAGAGTCAAAAGATTAAATGTTAAAATTTCATCATTATAGACCATTTTGGGAACGTTCGACATGTCCGGAGTCATCGTTTTTCATCCGAAAATTGATTTTTTGGACTGTACCAAAAATGATTCAAAATGTCAATTGGATCGTGCCTCATGTTGAATAACCACTTTTTAAACCCTCACAGTGACCAAAATTGCAATTTTTACAGAGTTTTGCTTACTCAAAAGCTTTAATTTTGACCCGTTTCAGGCACAGAAATGACTTTAAACACACTTATTTTAGTTGAAAAAGTCATAATTCACATCCAACAGTCATTTAGAGTCAAAAGATTAAATGTTAAAATTTCATCATTATAGACCATTTTGGGAACGTTCGACATGTCCAGAGTCATCGTTTTTCATCCGAAAATTGATTTTTTGGACTGTACCAAAAATGATTCAAAATGTCAATTGGATCGTGCCTCATGTTGAATAACCACTTTTTAAACCCTCACAGTGACCAAAATTGCCATTTTTACAGAGTTTTGCTTACTCAAAAGCTTCAATTTTGACCCGTTTCAGGCACAGAAATGACTTTAAACACACTTATTTTAGTTGAAAAAGTCATAATTCACATCCAACAGTCATTTAGAGTCAAAAGATTAAATGTTAAAATGTCATCATTATAGACCATTTTGGGAACATTCGACATGTCCGGAGTCATCGTTTTTCATCCGAAAATTGATTTTT
Organism: Lissotriton vulgaris; assembly: GCF_964263255.1. NCBI lineage: Eukaryota > Metazoa > Chordata > Amphibia > Caudata > Salamandridae > Lissotriton > Lissotriton vulgaris. Next base: position 984 of record NW_028251307.1, read on the forward strand.
TTGGACTGTACCAAAAATGATTCAAAATGTCAATTGGATCGTGCCTCATGTTGAATAACCACTTTTTAAACCCTCACAGTGACCAAAATTGCCATTTTTACAGAGTTTTTCTTACCCAAAAGCTTCAATTTTGACCCGTTTCAGGCACAGAAATGACTTTAAACACACTTATTTTAGTTGAAAAAGTCATAATTCACATCCAACAGTCATTTAGAGTCAAAAGATTAAATGTTAAAATTTCATCATTATAGACCATTTTGGGAACGTTTGACATGTCCGGAGTCATCGTTTTTCATGCGAAAATTGATTTTTTGGACTGTACCAAAAATGATTCAAAATATCAATTGGATCGTGCCTCATGTTGAATAACCACTTTTTAAACCCTCACAGTGACCAAAATGGCCATTTTTACAGAGTTTTGCTTATTTAAAATCTTCAATTTTGACCCGTTTCAGTCACAGAAATGACTTTAAACACACTTATTTTAGTTGAAATTGTCATAATTCACATCCAACAGTCATTTAGAGTCAAAATATTAAATGTTAAAATTTCATCATTATAGACCATTTTGGGAACGTTCGACATGTCCGGAGTCATCGTTTTTCATCCGAAAATTGATTTTTTGGACTGTACCAAAAATTATTCAAAATGTCAATTGGATCGTGCCTCATGTTGAATAACCACTTTTTAAACCCTCACAGTGACCAAAATGGCCATTTTTACAGAGTTTTGCTTATTTAAAAGCTTCAATTTTGACCCGTTTCAGTCACAGAAATGACTTTAAACACACTTATTTTAGTTGAAAAAGTCATAATTCACATCCAACAGTCATTTAGAGTCAAAAGATTAAATGTTAAAATTTCATCATTATAGACCATTTTGGGAACGTTCGACATGTCCAGAGTCATCGTTTTTCATCCGAAAATTGATTTTTTGGACTGTACCAAAAATGATTCAAAATGTCAATTGGATCGTGCCTCATGTTGAATAACCACTTTTTAAACCCTCACAGTGACCAAAATTGCCATTTTTACAGAGTTTTTCTTACCCAAAAGCTTCAATTTTGACCCGTTTCAGGCACAGAAATGACTTTAAACACACTTATTTTAGTTGAAAAAGTCATAATTCACATCCAACAGTCATTTAGAGTCAAAAGATTAAATGTTAAAATTTCATCATTATAGACCATTTTGGGAACGTTTGACATGTCCGGAGTCATCGTTTTTCATGCGAAAATTGATTTTTTGGACTGTACCAAAAATGATTCAAAATGTCAATTGGATCGTGCCTCATGTTGAATAACCACTTTTTAAACCCTCACAGTGACCAAAATGGCCATTTTTACAGAGTTTTGCTTATTTAAAATCTTCAATTTTGACCCGTTTCAGTCACAGAAATGACTTTAAACACACTTATTTTAGTTGAAATTGTCATAATTCACATCCAACAGTCATTTAGAGTCAAAGTATTAAATGTTAAAATTTCATCATTATAGACCATTTTGGGAACGTTCGACATGTCCGGAGTCATCGTTTTTCATCCGAAAATTGATTTTTTGGACTGTACCAAAAATGATTCAAAATGTCAATTGGATTGTGCCTCATGTTGAATAACCACTTTTTAAACCCTCACAGTGACCAAAATGGCAATTTTTACAGAGTTTTGCTTATTTAATAGCTTCAATTTTGACCCGTTTCAGTCACAGAAATGACTTTAAACACACTTATTTTAGTTGAAATTGTCATAATTCACATCCAACAGTCATTTAGAGTCAAATGATTAAATGTTAAAATTTCATCATTATAGACCATTTTGGGAACGTTCGACATGTCCGGAGTCATCGTTTTTCATCCGAAAATTGATTTTTTGGACTGTACCAAAATGATTCAAAGTGTCAATGGGATCGTGCCTCATGTTGAATAACCACTTTTTAAACCCTCACAGTGACCAAAATTGCCATTTTTACAGAGTTTTTCTTACCCAAAAGCTTCAATTTTGACCCGTTTCAGGCACAGAAATGACTTTAAACACACTTATTTTAGTTGAAAAAGTCATAATTCACATCCAACAGTCATTTAGAGTCAAAAGATTAAATGTTAAAATTTCATCATTATAGACCATTTTTGGGAACGTTTGACATGTCCGGAGTCATCGTTTTTCATGCGAAAATTGATTTTTTGGACTGTACCAAAAATGATTCAAAATGTCAATTGGATCGTGCCTCATGTTGAATAACCACTTTTTAAACCCTCACAGTGACCAAAATGGCAATTTTTACAGAGTTTTGCTTATTTAATAGCTTCAATTTTGACCCGTTTCAGTCACAGAAATGACTTTAAACACACTTATTTTAGTTGAAATTGTCATAATTCACATCCAACAGTCATTTAGAGTCAAATGATTAAATGTTAAAATTTCATCATTATAGACCATTTTGGGAACGTTCGACATGTCCGGAGTCATCGTTTTTCATCCGAAAATTGATTTTTTTGACTGTACCAAAAATGATTCAAAATGTCAATTGGATCGTGCCTCATGTTGAATAACCACTGTTTAAACCCTCACAGTGACCAAAATTGCCATTTTTACAGAGTTTTGCTTACTCAAAAGCTTCAATTTTGACCCGTTTCAGGCACAGAAATGACTTTAAACACACTTATTTTAGTTAAAAAAGTCATAATTCACATCCAACAGTCATTTAGAGTCAAATGATTAAATGTTAAAATTTCATCATTATAGACCATTTTGGGAACGTTCGACATGTCCGGAGTCATCGTTTTTCATCCGAAAATTGATTTTTTTGACTGTACCAAAAATGATTCAAAATGTCAATTGGATCGTGCCTCATGTTGAATAACCACTGTTTAAACCCTCCCAGTGACCAAAATTGCCATTTTTACAGAGTTTTGCTTACTCAAAAGCTTCAATTTTGACCCGTTTCAGGCACAGAAATGACTTTAAACACACTTATTTTAGTTAAAAAAGTCAAAATTCACATCCAACAGTCATTTAGAGTCAAAAGATTAAATGTAAAAATTTCATCATTATAGACCATTTTGGGAACGTTCGACATGTCGGGAGTCATCGTTTTTCATCCGAAAATTGATTTTTTTGGACTGTACCAAAAATGATTCAAAATGTCAATTGGATCGTGCCTCATGTTGAATAACCACTTTTTAAACCCTCACAGTGACCAAAATTGCCATTTTTACAGAGTTTTGCTTACTCAAAAGCTTCAATTTTGACCCGTTTCAGGCACAGAAATGACTTTAAACACACTTATTTTAGTTTAAAAAGTCATAATTCACATCCAACAGTCATTTAGAGTCAAAAGATTAAATGTTAAAATTTCATCATTATAGACCATTTTGGGAACGTTCGACATGTCCGGAGTCATCGTTTTTCATCCGAAAATTGATTTTTTGGACTGTACCAAAAATGATTCAAAATGTCAATTGGATCGTGCCTCATGTTGAATAACCACTTTTTAAACCCTCACAGTGACCAAAATTGCAATTTTTACAGAGTTTTGCTTACTCAAAAGCTTTAATTTTGACCCGTTTCAGGCACAGAAATGACTTTAAACACACTTATTTTAGTTGAAAAAGTCATAATTCACATCCAACAGTCATTTAGAGTCAAAAGATTAAATGTTAAAATGTCATCATTATAGACCATTTTGGGAACATTCGACATGTCCGGAGTCATCGTTTTTCATCCGAAAATTGATTTTTTTGGACTGTACCAAAAATGATTCAACATGTCAATTGGATCGTGCCTCATGTTGAATAACCACTTTTTAAACCCTCACAGTGACCAAAATTGCCATTTTTACAGAGTTTTGCTTACTCAAAAGCTTCAATTTTGACCCGTGTCAGGCACAGAAATGACTTTAAACACACTTATTTTAGTTGAAAAAGTCATAATTCACATCCAACAGTCATTTAGAGTCAAAAGATTAAATGATAAAATTTCATCATTATAGACCATTTTGGGAACGTTTGACATGTCCGGAGTCATCGTTTTTCATCCGAAAATTGATTTTTTGGACTGTACCAAAAATGATTCAAAATGTCAATTGGATCATGCCTCATGTTGAATAACCCACTTTTTAAACCCTCACAGTGACCAAAATTGCCATTTTTACAGAGTTTTGCTTACTCAAAAGCTTCAATTTTGACCCGTTTCAGGCACAGAAATGACATTAAACACACTTATTTTAGTTGAAAAAGTCATAATTCACATCCAACAGTCATTTAGAGTCAAAAGATTAAATGTTAAAATTTCATCATTATAGACCATTTTGGGAACGTTCGACATGTCCGGAGTCATCGTTTTTCATCCGAAAATTGATTTTTTGGACTGTACCAAAAATGATTCAAAATGTCAATGGGATCGTGCCTCATGTTGAATAACCACTTTTTAAACCCTCACAGTGACCAAAATTGCCATTTTTACAGAGTTTTTCTTACCCAAAAGCTTCAATTTTGACCCGTTTCAGGCACAGAAATGACTTTAAACACACTTATTTTAGTTGAAAAAGTCATAATTCACATCCAACAGTCATTTAGAGTCAAAAGATTAAATGTTAAAATTTCATCATTATAGACCATTTTGGGAACGTTTGACATGTCCGGAGTCATCGTTTTTCATGCGAAAATTGATTTTTTGGACTGTACCAAAAATGATTCAAAATGTCAATTGGATCGTGCCTCATGTTGAATAACCACTTTTTAAACCCTCACAGTGACCAAAATGGCAATTTTTACAGAGTTTTGCTTATTTAAAAGCTTCAATTTTGACCCGTTTCAGTCACAGAAATAACTTTAAACACACTTATTTTAGTTGAAATTGTCATAATTCACATCCAACAGTCATTTAGAGTCAAATGATTAAATGTTAAAATTTCATCATTATAGACCATTTTGGGAACGTTCGACATGTCCGGAGTCATCGTTTTTCATCCGAAAATTGATTTTTTTGACTGTACCAAAAATGATTCAAAATGTCAATTGGATCGTGCCTCATGTTGAATAACCACTGTTTAAACCCTCACAGTGACCAAAATTGCCATTTTTACAGAGTTTTGCTTACTCAAAAGCTTCAATTTTGACCCGTTTCAGGCACAGAAATGACTTTAAACACACTTATTTTAGTTAAAAAAGTCAAAATTCACATCCAACAGTCATTTAGAGTCAAAAGATTAAATGTTAAAATTTCATCATTATAGACCATTTTGGGAACGTTCGACATGTCGGGAGTCATCGTTTTTCATCCGAAAATTGATTTTTTTGGACTGTACCAAAAATGATTCAAAATGTCAATTGGATCGTGCCTCATGTTGAATAACCACTTTTTAAACCCTCACAGTGACCAAAATTGCCATTTTTACAGAGTTTTGCTTACTCAAAAGCTTCAATTTTGACCCGTTTCAGGCACAGAAATGACTTTAAACACACTTATTTTAGTTGAAAAAGTCATAATTCACATCCAACAGTCATTTAGAGTCAAAAGATTAAATGTTAAAATTTCATCATTATAGACCATTTTGGGAACGTTCGACATGTCCGGAGTCATCGTTTTTCATCCGAAAATTGATTTTTTGGACTGTACCAAAAATGATTCAAAATGTCAATTGGATCGTGCCTCATGTTGAATAACCACTTTTTAAACCCTCACAGTGACCAAAATTGCAATTTTTACAGAGTTTTGCTTACTCAAAAGCTTTAATTTTGACCCGTTTCAGGCACAGAAATGACTTTAAACACACTTATTTTAGTTGAAAAAGTCATAATTCACATCCAACAGTCATTTAGAGTCAAAAGATTAAATGTTAAAATTTCATCATTATAGACCATTTTGGGAACGTTCGACATGTCCAGAGTCATCGTTTTTCATCCGAAAATTGATTTTTTGGACTGTACCAAAAATGATTCAAAATGTCAATTGGATCGTGCCTCATGTTGAATAACCACTTTTTAAACCCTCACAGTGACCAAAATTGCCATTTTTACAGAGTTTTGCTTACTCAAAAGCTTCAATTTTGACCCGTTTCAGGCACAGAAATGACTTTAAACACACTTATTTTAGTTGAAAAAGTCATAATTCACATCCAACAGTCATTTAGAGTCAAAAGATTAAATGTTAAAATGTCATCATTATAGACCATTTTGGGAACATTCGACATGTCCGGAGTCATCGTTTTTCATCCGAAAATTGATTTTTTTGGACTGTACCAAAAATGATTCAAAATGTCAATTGGATCGTGCCTCATGTTGAATAACCACTTTTTAAACCCTCACAGTGACCAAAATTGCCATTTTTACAGAGTTTTTCTTACCCAAAAGCTTCAATTTTGACCCGTTTCAGGCACAGAAATGACTTTAAACACACTTATTTTAGTTGAAAAAGTCCTAATTCACATCCAACAGTCATTTAGAGTCAAAAGATTAAATGTTAAAATTTCATCATTATAGACCATTTTGGGAACGTTTGACATGTCCGGAGTCATCGTTTTTCATGCGAAAATTGATTTTTTGGACTGTACCAAAAATGATTCAAAATGTCAATTGGATCGTGCCTCATGTTGAATAACCACTTTTTAAACCCTCACAGTGACCAAAATGGCCATTTTTACAGAGTTTTGCTTATTTAAAATCTTCAATTTTGACCCGTTTCAGTCACAGAAATGACTTTAAACACACTTATTTTAGTTGAAATTGTCATAATTCACATCCAACAGTCATTTAGAGTCAAAATATTAAATGTTAAAATTTCATCATTATAGACCATTTTGGGAACGTTCGACATGTCCGGAGTCATCGTTTTTCATCCGAAAATTGATTTTTTGGACTGTACCAAAAATGATTCAAAATGTCAATTGGATCGTGCCTCATGTTGAATAACCACTTTTTAAACCCTCACAGTGACCAAAATGGCCATTTTTACAGAGTTTTGCTTATTTAAAAGCTTCAATTTTGACCCGTTTCAGTCACAGAAATGACTTTAAACACACTTATTTTAGTTGAAAAAGTCATAATTCACATCCAACAGTCATTTAGAGTCAAAAGATTAAATGTTAAAATTTCATCATTATAGACCATTTTGGGAACGTTCGACATGTCCAGAGTCATCGTTTTTCATCCGAAAATTGATTTTTTGGACTGTACCAAAAATGATTCAAAATGTCAATTGGATCGTGCCTCATGTTGAATAACCACTTTTTAAACCCTCACAGTGACCAAAATTGCCATTTTTACAGAGTTTTTCTTACCCAAAAGCTTCAATTTTGACCCGTTTCAGGCACAGAAATGACTTTAAACACACTTATTTTAGTTGAAAAAGTCATAATTCACATCCAACAGTCATTTAGAGTCAAAAGATTAAATGTTAAAATTTCATCATTATAGACCATTTTGGGAACGTTTGACATGTCCGGAGTCATCGTTTTTCATGCGAAAATTGATTTTTTGGACTGTACCAAAAATGATTCAAAATGTCAATTGGATCGTGCCTCATGTTGAATAACCACTTTTTAAACCCTCACAGTGACCAAAATGGCCATTTTTACAGAGTTTTGCTTATTTAAAATCTTCAATTTTGACCCGTTTCAGTCACAGAAATGACTTTAAACACACTTATTTTAGTTGAAATTGTCATAATTCACATCCAACAGTCATTTAGAGTCAAAGTATTAAATGTTAAAATTTCATCATTATAGACCATTTTGGGAACGTTCGACATGTCCGGAGTCATCGTTTTTCATCCGAAAATTGATTTTTTGGACTGTACCAAAAATGATTCAAAATGTCAATTGGATTGTGCCTCATGTTGAATAACCACTTTTTAAACCCTCACAGTGACCAAAATGGCCATTTTTACAGAGTTTTGCTTATTTAAAAGCTTCAATTTTGACCCGTTTCAGTCACAGAAATGACTTTAAACACACTTATTTTAGTTGAAAAAGTCATAATTCACATCCAACAGTCATTTAGAGTCAAAAGATTAAATGTTAAAATTTCATCATTATAGACCATTTTGGGAACGTTCGACATGTCCAGAGTCATCGTTTTTCATCCGAAAATTGATTTTTTGGACTGTACCAAAAATGATTCAAAATGTCAATTGGATCGTGCCTCATGTTGAATAACCACTTTTTAAACCCTCACAGTGACCAAAATTGCCATTTTTACAGAGTTTTTCTTACCCAAAAGCTTCATCTTTGACCCGTTTCAGGCACAGAAATGACTTTAAACACACTTATTTTAGTTGAAAAAGTCATAATTCACATCCAACAGTCATTTAGAGTCAAAAGATTAAATGTTAAAATTTCATCATTATAGAACATTTTGGGAACATTCGACATGTCCGGAGTCATCGTTTTTCATCCGAAAATTGATTTTTTTAGACTGTACCAAAAATGATTCAAAATGTCAATTGGATCGTGCCTCATGTTGAATAACCACTTTTTAAACCCTCACAGTGACCAAAATTGCCATTTTTACAGAGTTTTGCTTACTCAAAAGCTTCAATTTTGACCCGTGTCAGGCACAGAAATGACTTTAAACACACTTATTTTAGTTGAAAAAGTCATAATTCACATCCAACAGTCATTTAGAGTCAAAAGATTAAATGATAAAATTTCATCATTATAGACCATTTTAGGAACGTTTGACATGTCCGGAGTCATCGTTTTTCATCCGAAAATTGATTTTTTGGACTGTACCAAAAATGATTCAAAATGTCAATTGGATCGAGCCTCATGTTGAATAACCACTTTTTAAACCCTCACAGTGACCAAAATTGCCATTTTTACAGAGTTTTGCTTACTCAAAAGCTTCAATTTTGACCCGTTTCAGGCACAGAAATGACTTTAAACACACTTATTTTAGTTGAAAAAGTCATAATTCACATCCAACAGTCATTTAGAGTCAAAAGATTAAATGTTAAAATTTCATCATTATAGACCATTTTGGGAACGTTCGACATGTCCGGAGTCATCGTTTTTCATCCGAAAATTGATTTTTTGGACTGTACCAAAATGATTCAAAATGTCAATGGGATCGTGCCTCATGTTGAATAACCACTTTTTAAACCCTCACAGTGACCAAAATTGCCATTTTTACAGAGTTTTTCTTACCCAAAAGCTTCAATTTTGACCCGTTTCAGTCACAGAAATGACTTTAAACACACTTATTTTAGTTGAAATTGTCATAATTCACATCCAACAGTCATTTAGAGTCAAAAGATTAAATGTTAAAATTTCATCATTATAGAACATTTTGGGAACATTCGACATGTCCGGAGTCATCGTTTTTCATCCGAAAATTGATTTTTTTGGACTGTACCAAAAATGATTCAAAATGTCAATTGGATCGTGCCTCATGTTGAATAACCACTTTTTAAACCCTCACAGTGACCAAAATTGCCATTTTTACAGAGTTTTTCTTACCCAAAAGCTTCAATTTTGACCCGTTTCAGGCACAGAAATGACTTTAAACACACTTATTTTAGTTGAAAAAGTCATAATTCACATCCAACAGTCATTTAGAGTCAAAAGATTAAATGTTAAAATTTCATCATTATAGACCATTTTGGGAACGTTTGACATGTCCGGAGTCATCGTTTTTCATGCGAAAATTGATTTTTTGGACTGTACCAAAAATGATTCAAAATGTCAATTGGATCGTGCCTCATGTTGAATAACCACTTTTTAAACCCTCACAGTGACCAAAATGGCCATTTTTACAGAGTTTTGCTTATTTAAAATCTTCAATTTTGACCCGTTTCAGTCACAGAAATGACTTTAAACACACTTATTTTAGTTGAAATTGTCATAATTCACATCCAACAGTCATTTAGAGTCAAAGTATTAAATGTTAAAATTTCATCATTATAGACCATTTTGGGAACGTTCGACATGTCCGGAGTCATCGTTTTTCATCCGAAAATTGATTTTTTGGACTGTACCAAAAATGATTCAAAATGTCAATTGGATTGTGCCTCATGTTGAATAACCACTTTTTAAACCCTCACAGTGACCAAAATGGCCATTTTTACAGAGTTTTGCTTATTTAAAAGCTTCAATTTTGACCCGTTTCAGTCACAGAAATGACTTTAAACACACTTATTTTAGTTGAAAAAGTCATAATTCACATCCAACAGTCATTTAGAGTCAAAAGATTAAATGTTAAAATTTCATCATTATAGACCATTTTGGGAACGTTCGACATGTCCAGAGTCATCGTTTTTCATCCGAAAATTGATTTTTTGGACTGTACCAAAAATGATTCAAAATGTCAATTGGATCGTGCCTCATGTTGAATAACCACTTTTTAAACCCTCACAGTGACCAAAATTGCCATTTTTACAGAGTTTTTCTTACCCAAAAGCTTCATCTTTGACCCGTTTCAGGCACAGAAATGACTTTAAACACACTTATTTTAGTTGAAAAAGTCATAATTCACATCCAACAGTCATTTAGAGTCAAAAGATTAAATGTTAAAATTTCATCATTATAGAACATTTTGGGAACATTCGACATGTCCGGAGTCATCGTTTTTCATCCGAAAATTGATTTTTTTAGACTGTACCAAAAATGATTCAAAATGTCAATTGGATCGTGCCTCATGTTGAATAACCACTTTTTAAACCCTCACAGTGACCAAAATTGCCATTTTTACAGAGTTTTGCTTACTCAAAAGCTTCAATTTTGACCCGTGTCAGGCACAGAAATGACTTTAAACACACTTATTTTAGTTGAAAAAGTCATAATTCACATCCAACAGTCATTTAGAGTCAAAAGATTAAATGATAAAATTTCATCATTATAGACCATTTTAGGAACGTTTGACATGTCCGGAGTCATCGTTTTTCATCCGAAAATTGATTTTTTGGACTGTACCAAAAATGATTCAAAATGTCAATTGGATCGAGCCTCATGTTGAATAACCACTTTTTAAACCCTCACAGTGACCAAAATTGCCATTTTTACAGAGTTTTGCTTACTCAAAAGCTTCAATTTTGACCCGTTTCAGGCACAGAAATGACTTTAAACACACTTATTTTAGTTGAAAAAGTCATAATTCACATCCAACAGTCATTTAGAGTCAAAAGATTAAATGTTAAAATTTCATCATTATAGACCATTTTGGGAACGTTCGACATGTCCGGAGTCATCGTTTTTCATCCGAAAATTGATTTTTTGGACTGTACCAAAATGATTCAAAATGTCAATGGGATCGTGCCTCATGTTGAATAACCACTTTTTAAACCCTCACAGTGACCAAAATTGCCATTTTTACAGAGTTTTTCTTACCCAAAAGCTTCAATTTTGACCCGTTTCAGTCACAGAAATGACTTTAAACACACTTATTTTAGTTGAAATTGTCATAATTCACATCCAACAGTCATTTAGAGTCAAAAGATTAAATGTTAAAATTTCATCATTATAGACCATTTTGGGAACGTTTGACATGTCCGGAGTCATCGTTTTTCATGCGAAAATTGATTTTTTGGACTGTACCAAAAATGATTCAAAATGTCAATTGGATCGTGCCTCATGTTGAATAACCACTTTTTAAACCCTCACAGTGACCAAAATGGCCATTTTTACAGAGTTTTGCTTATTTAAAAGCTTCAATTTTGACCCGTTTCAGTCACAGAAATGACTTTAAACACACTTATTTTAGTTGAAATTGTCATAATTCACATCCAACAGTCATTTAGAGTCAAAAGATTAAATGTTAAAATTTCATCATTATAGAACATTTTGGGAACATTCGACATGTCCGGAGTCATCGTTTTTCATCCGAAAATTGATTTTTTTGGACTGTACCAAAAATGATTCAAAATGTCAATTGGATCGTGCCTCATGTTGAATAACCACTTTTTAAACCCTCACAGTGACCAAAATTGCCATTTTTACAGAGTTTTGCTTACTCAAAAGCTTCAATTTTGACCCGTGTCAGGCACAGAAATGACTTTAAACACACTTATTTTAGTTGAAAAAGTCATAATTCACATCCAACAGTCATTTAGAGTCAAAAGATTAAATGATAAAATTTCATCATTATAGACCATTTTAGGAACGTTTGACATGTCCGGAGTCATCGTTTTTCATCCGAAAATTGATTTTTTGGACTGTACCAAAAATGATTCAAAATGTCAATTGGATCGAGCCTCATGTTGAATAACCACTTTTTAAACCCTCACAGTGACCAAAATTGCCATTTTTACAGAGTTTTGCTTACTCAAAAGCTTCAATTTTGACACGTTTCAGGCACAGAAATGACTTTAAACACACTTATTTTAGTTGAAAAAGTCATAATTCACATCCAACAGTCATTTAGAGTCAAAAGATTAAATGTTAAAATTTCATCATTATAGACCATTTTGGGAACGTTCGACATGTCCGGAGTCATCGTTTTTCATCCGAAAATTGATTTTTTGGACTGTACCAAAATGATTCAAAATGTCAATGGGATCGTGCCTCATGTTGAATAACCACTTTTTAAACCCTCACAGTGACCAAAATTGCCATTTTTACAGAGTTTTTCTTACCCAAAAGCTTCAATTTTGACCCGTTTCAGGCACAGAAATGACTTTAAACACACTTATTTTAGTTGAAAAAGTCATAATTCACATCCAACAGTCATTTAGAGTCAAAAGATTAAATGTTAAAATTTCATCATTATAGACCATTTTGGGAACGTTTGACATGTCCGGAGTCATCGTTTTTCATGCGAAAATTGATTTTTTGGACTGTACCAAAAATGATTCAAAATGTCAATTGGATCGTGCCTCATGTTGAATAACCACTTTTTAAACCCTCACAGTGACCAAAATGGCAATTTTTACAGAGTTTTGCTTATTTAAAAGCTTCAATTTTGACCCGTTTCAGTCACAGAAATGACTTTAAACACACTTATTTTAGTTGAAATTGTCATAATTCACATCCAACAGTCATTTAGAGTCAAAATATTAAATGTTAAAATTTCATCATTATAGACCATTTTGGGAACGTTCGACATGTCCGGAGTCATAGTTTTTCATCCGAAAATAGATTTTTTAGACTGTACCAAAAATGATTCAAAATGTCAATTGGATCGTGCCTCATGTTGAATAACCACTGTTTAAACCCTCACAGTGACCAAAATTGCCATTTTTACAGAGTTTTGCTTACTCAAAAGCTTTAATTTTGACCTGTTTCAGGCACAGAAATAACCTTAAACACACTTATTTTAGTTGAAAAAGTCATAATTCACATCCAACAGTCATTTAGAGTCAAATGATTAAATGTTAAAATTTCATCATTATAGACCATTTTGGGAACGTTCGACATGTCCGGAGTCATCGTTTTTCATCCGAAAATTGATTTTTTTGACTGTACCAAAAATGATTCAAAATGTCAATTGGATCGTGCCTCATGTTGAATAACCACTGTTTAAACCCTCACAGTGACCAAAATTGCCATTTTTACAGAGTTTTGCTTACTCAAAAGCTTCAATTTTGACCCGTTTCAGGCACAGAAATGACTTTAAACACACTTATTTTAGTTGAAAAAGTCATAATTCACATCCAACAGTCATTTAGAGTCAAAAGATTAAATGTTAAAATTTCATCATTATAGACCATTTTGGGAACGTTCGACATGTCCGGAGTCATCGTTTTTCATCCGAAAATTGATTTTTTGGACTGTACCAAAATGATTCAAAATGTCAATGGGATCGTGCCTCATGTTGAATAACCACTTTTTAAACCCTCACAGTGACCAAAATTGCCATTTTTACAGAGTTTTTCTTACCCAAAAGCTTCAATTTTGACCCGTTTCAGGCACAGAAATGACTTTAAACACACTTATTTTAGTTGAAAAAGTCATAATTCACATCCAACAGTCATTTAGAGTCAAAAGATTAAATGTTAAAATTTCATCATTATAGACCATTTTGGGAACGTTTGACATGTCCGGAGTCATCGTTTTTCATGCGAAAATTGATTTTTTGGACTGTACCAAAAATGATTCAAAATGTCAATTGGATCGTGCCTCATGTTGAATAACCACTTTTTAAACCCTCACAGTGACCAAAATGGCCATTTTTACAGAGTTTTGCTTATTTAAAAGCTTCAATTTTGACCCGTTTCAGTCACATAAATGACTTTAAACACACTTATTTTAGTTGAATTTGTCATAATTCACATCCAACAGTCATTTAGAGTCAAAAGATTAAATGTTAAAATTTCATCATTATAGAACATTTTGGGAACATTCGACATGTCCGGAGTCATCGTTTTTCATCCGAAAATTGATTTTTTTGGACTGTACCAAAAATGATTCAAAATGTCAATTGGATCGTGCCTCATGTTGAATAACCACTTTTTAAACCCTCACAGTGACCAAAATTGCCATTTTTACAGAGTTTTGCTTACTCAAAAGCTTCAATTTTGACCCGTGTCAGGCACAGAAATGACTTTAAACACACTTATTTTAGTTGAAAAAGTCATAATTCACATCCAACAGTCATTTAGAGTCAAAAGATTAAATGATAAAATTTCATCATTATAGACCATTTTAGGAACGTTTGACATGTCCGGAGTCATCGTTTTTCATCCGAAAATTGATTTTTTGGACTGTACCAAAAATGATTCAAAATGTCTATTGGATCGAGCCTCATGTTGAATAACCACTTTTTAAACCCTCACAGTGACCAAAATTGCCATTTTTACAGAGTTTTGCTTACTCAAAAGCTTCAATTTTGACCCGTTTCAGGCACAGAAATGACTTTAAACACACTTATTTTAGTTGAAAAAGTCATAATTCACATCCAACAGTCATTTAGAGTCAAAAGATTAAATGTTAAAATTTCATCATTATAGACCATTTTGGGAACGTTCGACATGTCCGGAGTCATCGTTTTTCATCCGAAAATTGATTTTTTGGACTGTACCAAAATGATTCAAAATGTCAATGGGATCGTGCCTCATGTTGAATAACCACTTTTTAAACCCTCACAGTGACCAAAATTGCCATTTTTACAGAGTTTTTCTTACCCAAAAGCTTCAATTTTGACCCGTTTCAGGCACAGAAATGACTTTAAACACACTTATTTTAGTTGAAAAAGTCATAATTCACATCCAACAGTCATTTAGAGTCAAAAGATTAAATGTTAAAATTTCATCATTATAGACCATTTTGGGAACGTTTGACATGTCCGGAGTCATCGTTTTTCATGCGAAAATTGATTTTTTGGACTGTACCAAAAATGATTCAAAATGTCAATTGGATCGTGCCTCATGTTGAATAACCACTTTTTAAACCCTCACAGTGACCAAAATGGCAATTTTTACAGAGTTTTGCTTATTTAAAAGCTTCAATTTTGACCCGTTTCAGTCACAGAAATGACTTTAAACACACTTATTTTAGTTGAAATTGTCATAATTCACATCCAACAGTCATTTAGAGTCAAAATATTAAATGTTAAAATTTCATCATTATAGACCATTTTGGGAACGTTCGACATGTCCGGAGTCATCGTTTTTCATCCGAAAATAGATTTTTTAGACTGTACCAAAAATGATTCAAATTGTCAATTGGATCGTGCCTCATGTTGAATAACCACTGTTTAAACCCTCACAGTGACCAAAATTGCCATTTTTACAGAGTTTTGCTTACTCAAAAGCTTTAATTTTGACCTGTTTCAGGCACAGAAATAACCTTAAACACACTTATTTTAGTTGAAAAAGTCATAATTCACATCCAACAGTCATTTAGAGTCAAATGATTAAATGTTAAAATTTCATCATTATAGACCATTTTGGGAACGTTCGACATGTCCGGAGTCATCGTTTTTCATCCGAAAATTGATTTTTTTGGACTGTACCAAAAATGATTCAAAATGTCAATTGGATCGTGCCTCATGTTGAATAACCACTTTTTAAACCCTCACAGTGACCAAAATTGCCATTTTTACAGAGTTTTGCTTACTCAAAAGCTTCAATTTTGACCCGTTTCAGGCACAGAAATGACTTTAAACACACTTATTTTAGTTGAAAAAGTCATAATTCACATCCAACAGTCATTTAGAGTCAAAAGATTAAATGTTAAAATTTCATCATTATAGACCATTTTGGGAACGTTCGACATGTCCGGAGTCATCGTTTTTCATCCGAAAATTGATTTTTTGGACTGTACCAAAAATGATTCAAAATGTCAATTGGATCGTGCCTCATGTTGAATAACCACTTTTTAAACCCTCACAGTGACCAAAATTGCAATTTTTACAGAGTTTTGCTTACTCAAAAGCTTTAATTTTGACCCGTTTCAGGCACAGAAATGACTTTAAACACACTTATTTTAGTTGAAAAAGTCATAATTCACATCCAACAGTCATTTAGAGTCAAAAGATTAAATGTTAAAATTTCATCATTATAGACCATTTTGGGAACGTTCGACATGTCCAGAGTCATCGTTTTTCATCCGAAAATTGATTTTTTGGACTGTACCAAAAATGATTCAAAATGTCAATTGGATCGTGCCTCATGTTGAATAACCACTTTTTAAACCCTCACAGTGACCAAAATTGCCATTTTTACAGAGTTTTGCTTACTCAAAAGCTTCAATTTTGACCCGTTTCAGGCACAGAAATGACTTTAAACACTCTTATTTTAGTTGAAAAAGTCATAATTCACATCCAACAGTCATTTAGAGTCAAAAGATTAAATGTTAAAATTTCATCATTATAGACCATTTTGGGAACGTTCGACATGTCCGGAGTCATCGTTTTTCATCCGAAAATTGATTTTTTGGACTGTACCAAAAATGATTCAAAATGTCAATTGGATCGAGCCTCATGTTGAATAACCACTTTTTAAACCCTCACAGTGACCAAAATGCCAATTTTTACAGAGTATTGCTTACTCAAAAGCTTCAATTTTGACCCGTTTCAGGCACAGAAATGACTTTAAACACACTTATTTTAGTTGAAAAAGTCATAATTCACATCCAACAGTCATTTAGAGTCAAAAGATTAAATGTTAAAATTTCATCATTATAGACCATTTTGGGAACGTTCGACATGTCCGGAGTCATCGTTTTTCATCCGAAAATTGATTTTTTGGACTGTACCAAAAATGATTCAAAATGTCAATGGGATTGTGCCTCATGTTGAATAACCACTTTTTAAACCCTCACAGTGACCAAAATTGCCATTTTTACAGAGTTTTTCTTACCCAAAAGCTTCAATTTTGACCCGTTTCAGGCACAGAAATGACTTTAAACACACTTATTTTAGTTGAAAAAGTCATAATTCACATCCAACAGTCATTTAGAGTCAAAAGATTAAATGTTAAAATTTCATCATTATAGACCATTTTGGGAACGTTTGACATGTCCGGAGTCATCGTTTTTCATGCGAAAATTGATTTTTTGGACTGTACCAAAAATGATTCAAAATGTCAATTGGATCGTGCCTCATGTTGAATAACCACTTTTTAAACCCTCACAGTGACCAAAATGGCCATTTTTACAGAGTTTTGCTTATTTAAAATCTTCAATTTTGACCCGTTTCAGTCACAGAAATGACTTTAAACACACTTATTTTAGTTGAAATTGTCATAATTCACATCCAACAGTCATTTAGAGTCAAAAGATTAAATGTTAAAATTTCATCATTATAGACCATTTTGGGAACGTTTGACATGTCCGGAGTCATCGTTTTTCATGCGAAAATTGATTTTTTGGACTGTACCAAAAATGATTCAAAATGTCAATTGGATCGTGCCTCATGTTGAATAACCACTTTTTAAACTCTCACAGTGACCAAAATGGCAATTTTTACAGAGTTTTGCTTATTTAAAAGCTTCAATTTTGACCCGTTTCAGTCACAGAAATGACTTTAAACACACTTATTTTAGTTGAAATTGTCATAATTCACATCCAACAGTCATTTAGAGTCAAATGATTAAATGTTAAAATTTCATCATTATAGACCATTTTGGGAACGTTCGACATGTCCGGAGTCATCGTTTTTCATCCGAAAATTGATTTTTTTGACTGTACCAAAAATGATTCAAAATGTCAATTGGATCGTGCCTCATGTTGAATAACCACTGTTTAAACCCTCACAGTGACCAAAATTGCCATTTTTACAGAGTTTTGCTTACTCAAAAGCTTCAATTTTGACACGTTTCAGGCACAGAAATGACTTTAAACACACTTATTTTAGTTAAAAAAGTCAAAATTCACATCCAACAGTCATTTAGAGTCAAAAGATTAAATGTTAAAATTTCATCATTATAGACCATTTTGGGAACGTTCGACATGTCGGGAGTCATCGTTTTTCATCCGAAAATTGATTTTTTTGGACTGTACCAAAAATGATTCAAAATGTCAATTGGATCGTGCCTCATGTTGAATAACCACTTTTTAAACCCTCACAGTGACCAAAATTGCCATTTTTACAGAGTTTTGCTTACTCAAAAGCTTCAATTTTGACCCGTTTCAGGCACAGAAATGACTTTAAACACACTTATTTTAGTTGAAAAAGTCATAATTCACATCCAACAGTCATTTAGAGTCAAAAGATTAAATGTTAAAATTTCATCATTATAGACCATTTTGGGAACGTTTGACATGTCCGGAGTCATAGTTTTTCATGCGAAAATTGATTTTTTGGACTGTACCAAAAATGATTCAAAATGTCAATTGGATCGTGCCTCATGTTGAATAACCACTTTTTAAACCCTCACAGTGACCAAAATGGCAATTTTTACAGAGTTTTGCTTATTTAAAAGCTTCAATTTTGACCCGTTTCAGTCACAGAAATGACTTTAAACACACTTATTTTAGTTGAAATTGTCATAATTCACATCCAACAGTCATTTAGAGTCAAAATATTAAATGTTAAAATTTCATCATTATAGACCATTTTGGGAACGTTCGACATGTCCGGAGTCATAGTTTTTCATCCGAAAATAGATTTTTTAGACTGTACCAAAAATGATTCAAAATGTCAATTGGATCGTGCCTCATGTTGAATAACCACTGTTTAAACCCTCACAGTGACCAAAATTGCCATTTTTACAGAGTTTTGCTTACTCAAAAGCTTTAATTTTGACCTGTTTCAGGCACAGAAATAACCTTAAACACACTTATTTTAGTTGAAAAAGTCATAATTCACATCCAACAGTCATTTAGAGTCAAATGATTAAATGTTAAAATTTCATCATTATAGACCATTTTGGGAACGTTCGACATGTCCGGAGTCATCGTTTTTCATCCGAAAATTGATTTTTTTGACTGTACCAAAAATGATTCAAAATGTCAATTGGATCATGCCTCATGTTGAATAACCACTGTTTAAACCCTCACAGTGACCAAAATTGCCATTTTTACAGAGTTTTGCTTACTCAAAAGCTTCAATTTTGACCCGTTTCAGGCACAGAAATGACTTTAAACACACTTATTTTAGTTGAAAAAGTCATAATTCACATCCAACAGTCATTTAGAGTCAAAAGATTAAATGTTAAAATGTCATCATTATAGACCATTTTGGGAACGTTCGACATGTCCGGAGTCATCGTTTTTCATCCGAAAATTGATTTTTTGGACTGTACCAAAATGATTCAAAATGTCAATGGGATCGTGCCTCATGTTGAATAACCACTTTTTAAACCCTCACAGTGACCAAAATTGCCATTTTTACAGAGTTTTGCTTATTTAAAAGCTTCAATTTTGACCCGTTTCAGTCACATAAATGACTTTAAACACACTTATTTTAGTTGAAATTGTCATAATTCACATCCAACAGTCATTTAGAGTCAAAAGATTAAATGTTAAAATTTCATCATTATAGAACATTTTGGGAACATTCGACATGTCCGGAGTCATCGTTTTTCATCCGAAAATTGATTTTTTTGGACTGTACCAAAAATGATTCAAAATGTCAATTGGATCGTGCCTCATGTTGAATAACCACTTTTTAAACCCTCACAGTGACCAAAATTGCCATTTTTACAGAGTTTTGCTTACTCAAAAGCTTCAATTTTGACCCGTGTCAGGCACAGAAATGACTTTAAACACACTTATTTTAGTTGAAAAAGTCATAATTCACATCCAACAGTCATTTAGAGTCAAAAGATTAAATGATAAAATTTCATCATTATAGACCATTTTAGGAACGTTTGACATGTCCGGAGTCATCGTTTTTCATCCGAAAATTGATTTTTTGGACTGTACCAAAAATGATTCAAAATGTCTATTGGATCGAGCCTCATGTTGAATAACCACTTTTTAAACCCTCACAGTGACCAAAATTGCCATTTTTACAGAGTTTTGCTTACTCAAAAGCTTCAATTTTGACCCGTTTCAGGCACAGAAATGACTTTAAACACACTTATTTTAGTTGAAAAAGTCATAATTCACATCCAACAGTCATTTAGAGTCAAAAGATTAAATGTTAAAATTTCATCATTATAGACCATTTTGGGAACGTTCGACATGTCCGGAGTCATCGTTTTTCATCCGAAAATTGATTTTTTGGACTGTACCAAAATGATTCAAAATGTCAATGGGATCGTGCCTCATGTTGAATAACCACTTTTTAAACCCTCACAGTGACCAAAATTGCCATTTTTACAGAGTTTTTCTTACCCAAAAGCTTCAATTTTGACCCGTTTCAGGCACAGAAATGACTTTAAACACACTTATTTTAGTTGAAAAAGTCATAATTCACATCCAACAGTCATTTAGAGTCAAAAGATTAAATGTTAAAATTTCATCATTATAGACCATTTTGGGAACGTTTGACATGTCCGGAGTCATCGTTTTTCATGCGAAAATTGATTTTTTGGACTGTACCAAAAATGATTCAAAATGTCAATTGGATCGTGCCTCATGTTGAATAACCACTTTTTAAACCCTCACAGTGACCAAAATGGCAATTTTTACAGAGTTTTGCTTATTTAAAAGCTTCAATTTTGACCCGTTTCAGTCACAGAAATGACTTTAAACACACTTATTTTAGTTGAAATTGTCATAATTCACATCCAACAGTCATTTAGAGTCAAAATATTAAATGTTAAAATTTCATCATTATAGACCATTTTGGGAACGTTCGACATGTCCGGAGTCATCGTTTTTCATCCGAAAATAGATTTTTTAGACTGTACCAAAAATGATTCAAATTGTCAATTGGATCGTGCCTCATGTTGAATAACCACTGTTTAAACCCTCACAGTGACCAAAATTGCCATTTTTACAGAGTTTTGCTTACTCAAAAGCTTTAATTTTGACCTGTTTCAGGCACAGAAATAACCTTAAACACACTTATTTTAGTTGAAAAAGTCATAATTCACATCCAACAGTCATTTAGAGTCAAATGATTAAATGTTAAAATTTCATCATTATAGACCATTTTGGGAACGTTCGACATGTCCGGAGTCATCGTTTTTCATCCGAAAATTGATTTTTTTGGACTGTACCAAAAATGATTCAAAATGTCAATTGGATCGTGCCTCATGTTGAATAACCACTTTTTAAACCCTCACAGTGACCAAAATTGCCATTTTTACAGAGTTTTGCTTACTCAAAAGCTTCAATTTTGACCCGTTTCAGGCACAGAAATGACTTTAAACACACTTATTTTAGTTGAAAAAGTCATAATTCACATCCAACAGTCATTTAGAGTCAAAAGATTAAATGTTAAAATTTCATCATTATAGACCATTTTGGGAACGTTCGACATGTCCGGAGTCATCGTTTTTCATCCGAAAATTGATTTTTTGGACTGTACCAAAAATGATTCAAAATGTCAATTGGATCGTGCCTCATGTTGAATAACCACTTTTTAAACCCTCACAGTGACCAAAATTGCAATTTTTACAGAGTTTTGCTTACTCAAAAGCTTTAATTTTGACCCGTTTCAGGCACAGAAATGACTTTAAACACACTTATTTTAGTTGAAAAAGTCATAATTCACATCCAACAGTCATTTAGAGTCAAAAGATTAAATGTTAAAATTTCATCATTATAGACCATTTTGGGAACGTTCGACATGTCCAGAGTCATCGTTTTTCATCCGAAAATTGATTTTTTGGACTGTACCAAAAATGATTCAAAATGTCAATTGGATCGTGCCTCATGTTGAATAACCACTTTTTAAACCCTCACAGTGACCAAAATTGCCATTTTTACAGAGTTTTGCTTACTCAAAAGCTTCAATTTTGACCCGTTTCAGGCACAGAAATGACTTTAAACACTCTTATTTTAGTTGAAAAAGTCATAATTCACATCCAACAGTCATTTAGAGTCAAAAGATTAAATGTTAAAATTTCATCATTATAGACCATTTTGGGAACGTTCGACATGTCCGGAGTCATCGTTTTTCATCCGAAAATTGATTTTTTGGACTGTACCAAAAATGATTCAAAATGTCAATTGGATCGAGCCTCATGTTGAATAACCACTTTTTAAACCCTCACAGTGACCAAAATGCCAATTTTTACAGAGTATTGCTTACTCAAAAGCTTCAATTTTGACCCGTTTCAGGCACAGAAATGACTTTAAACACACTTATTTTAGTTGAAAAAGTCATAATTCACATCCAACAGTCATTTAGAGTCAAAAGATTAAATGTTAAAATTTCATCATTATAGACCATTTTGGGAACGTTCGACATGTCCGGAGTCATCGTTTTTCATCCGAAAATTGATTTTTTGGACTGTACCAAAAATGATTCAAAATGTCAATGGGATTGTGCCTCATGTTGAATAACCACTTTTTAAACCCTCACAGTGACCAAAATTGCCATTTTTACAGAGTTTTTCTTACCCAAAAGCTTCAATTTTGACCCGTTTCAGGCACAGAAATGACTTTAAACACACTTATTTTAGTTGAAAAAGTCATAATTCACATCCAACAGTCATTTAGAGTCAAAAGATTAAATGTTAAAATTTCATCATTATAGACCATTTTGGGAACGTTTGACATGTCCGGAGTCATCGTTTTTCATGCGAAAATTGATTTTTTGGACTGTACCAAAAATGATTCAAAATGTCAATTGGATCGTGCCTCATGTTGAATAACCACTTTTTAAACCCTCACAGTGACCAAAATGGCCATTTTTACAGAGTTTTGCTTATTTAAAATCTTCAATTTTGACCCGTTTCAGTCACAGAAATGACTTTAAACACACTTATTTTAGTTGAAATTGTCATAATTCACATCCAACAGTCATTTAGAGTCAAAAGATTAAATGTTAAAATTTCATCATTATAGACCATTTTGGGAACGTTTGACATGTCCGGAGTCATCGTTTTTCATGCGAAAATTGATTTTTTGGACTGTACCAAAAATGATTCAAAATGTCAATTGGATCGTGCCTCATGTTGAATAACCACTTTTTAAACTCTCACAGTGACCAAAATGGCAATTTTTACAGAGTTTTGCTTATTTAAAAGCTTCAATTTTGACCCGTTTCAGTCACAGAAATGACTTTAAACACACTTATTTTAGTTGAAATTGTCATAATTCACATCCAACAGTCATTTAGAGTCAAATGATTAAATGTTAAAATTTCATCATTATAGACCATTTTGGGAACGTTCGACATGTCCGGAGTCATCGTTTTTCATCCGAAAATTGATTTTTTTGACTGTACCAAAAATGATTCAAAATGTCAATTGGATCGTGCCTCATGTTGAATAACCACTGTTTAAACCCTCACAGTGACCAAAATTGCCATTTTTACAGAGTTTTGCTTACTCAAAAGCTTCAATTTTGACACGTTTCAGGCACAGAAATGACTTTAAACACACTTATTTTAGTTAAAAAAGTCAAAATTCACATCCAACAGTCATTTAGAGTCAAAAGATTAAATGTTAAAATTTCATCATTATAGACCATTTTGGGAACGTTCGACATGTCGGGAGTCATCGTTTTTCATCCGAAAATTGATTTTTTTGGACTGTACCAAAAATGATTCAAAATGTCAATTGGATCGTGCCTCATGTTGAATAACCACTTTTTAAACCCTCACAGTGACCAAAATTGCCATTTTTACAGAGTTTTGCTTACTCAAAAGCTTCAATTTTGACCCGTTTCAGGCACAGAAATGACTTTAAACACACTTATTTTAGTTGAAAAAGTCATAATTCACATCCAACAGTCATTTAGAGTCAAAAGATTAAATGTTAAAATTTCATCATTATAGACCATTTTGGGAACGTTCGACATGTCCGGAGTCATCGTTTTTCATCCGAAAATTGATTTTTTGGACTGTACCAAAAATGATTCAAAATGTCAATTGGATCGTGCCTCATGTTGAATAACCACTTTTTAAACCCTCACAGTGACCAAAATTGCAATTTTTACAGAGTTTTGCTTACTCAAAAGCTTTAATTTTGACCCGTTTCAGGCACAGAAATGACTTTAAACACACTTATTTTAGTTGAAAAAGTCATAATTCACATCCAACAGTCATTTAGAGTCAAAAGATTAAATGTTAAAATTTCATCATTATAGACCATTTTGGGAACGTTCGACATGTCCGGAGTCATCGTTTTTCATCCGAAAATTGATTTTTTGGACTGTACCAAAAATGATTCAAAATGTCAATGGGATCGTGCCTCATGTTGAATAACCACTTTTTAAACCCTCACAGTGACCAAAATTGCCATTTTTACAGAGTTTTGCTTACTCAAAAGCTTCAATTTTGACCCGTTTCAGGCACAGAAATGACTTTAAACACACTTATTTTAGTTGAAAAAGTCATAATTCACATCCAACAGTCATTTAGAGTCAAAAGATTAAATGTTAAAATTTCATCATTATAGACCATTTTGGGAACGTTTGACATGTCCGGAGTCATCGTTTTTCATGCGAAAATTGATTTTTTGGACTGTACCAAAAATGATTCAAAATGTCAATTGGATCGTGCCTCATGTTGAATAACCACTTTTTAAACCCTCACAGTGACCAAAATGGCCATTTTTACAGAGTTTTGCTTATTTAAAATCTTCAATTTTGACCCGTTTCAGTCACAGAAATGACTTTAAACACACTTATTTTAGTTGAAATTGTCATAATTCACATCCAACAGTCATTTAGAGTCAAAATATTAAATGTTAAAATTTCATCATTATAGACCATTTTGGGAACGTTCGACATGTCCGGAGTCATCGTTTTTCATCCGAAAATTGATTTTTTGGACTGTACCAAAAATGATTCAAAATGTCAATTGGATCGTGCCTCATGTTGAATAACCACTTTTTAAACCCTCACAGTGACCAAAATGGCCATTTTTACAGAGTTTTGCTTATTTAAAAGCTTCAATTTTGACCCGTTTCAGTCACAGAAATGACTTTAAACACACTTATTTTAGTTGAAAAAGTCATAATTCACATCCAACAGTCATTTAGAGTCAAAAGATTAAATGTTAAAATTTCATCATTATAGACCATTTTGGGAACGTTCGACATGTCCAGAGTCATCGTTTTTCATCCGAAAATTGATTTTTTGGACTGTACCAAAAATGATTCAAAATGTCAATTGGATCGTGCCTCATGTTGAATAACCACTTTTTAAACCCTCACAGTGACCAAAATTGCCATTTTTACAGAGTTTTGCTTACTCAAAAGCTTCAATTTTGACCCGTTTCAGGCACAGAAATGACTTTAAACACACTTATTTTAGTTGAAAAAGTCATAATTCACATCCAACAGTCATTTAGAGTCAAAAGATTAAATGTTAAAATTTCATCATTATAGAACATTTTGGGAACATTCGACATGTCCGGAGTCATCGTTTTTCATCCGAAAATTGATTTTTTTAGACTGTACCAAAAATGATTCAAAATGTCAATTGGATCGTGCCTCATGTTGAATAACCACTTTTTAAACCCTCACAGTGACCAAAATTGCCATTTTTACAGAGTTTTGCTTACTCAAAAGCTTCAATTTTGACCCGTGTCAGGCACAGAAATGACTTTAAACACACTTATTTTAGTTGAAAAAGTCATAATTCACATCCAACAGTCATTTAGAGTCAAAAGATTAAATGATAAAATTTCATCATTATAGACCATTTTAGGAACGTTTGACATGTCCGGAGTCATCGTTTTTCATCCGAAAATTGATTTTTTGGACTGTACCAAAAATGATTCAAAATGTCAATTGGATCGAGCCTCATGTTGAATAACCACTTTTTAAACCCTCACAGTGACCAAAATTGCCATTTTTACAGAGTTTTGCTTACCCAAAAGCTTCAATTTTGACCCGTTTCAGGCACAGAAATGACTTTAAACACACTTATTTTAGTTGAAAAAGTCATAATTCACATCCAACAGTCATTTAGAGTCAAAAGATTAAATGTTAAAATTTCATCATTATAGACCATTTTGGGAACGTTTGACATGTCCGGAGTCATCGTTTTTCATGCGAAAATTGATTTTTTGGACTGTACCAAAAATGATTCAAAATGTCAATTGGATCGTGCCTCATGTTGAATAACCACTTTTTAAACCCTCACAGTGACCAAAATGGCCATTTTTACAGAGTTTTGCTTATTTAAAATCTTCAATTTTGACCCGTTTCAGTCACAGAAATGACTTTAAACACACTTATTTTAGTTGAAATTGTCATAATTCACATCCAACAGTCATTTAGAGTCAAAATATTAAATGTTAAAATTTCATCATTATAGACCATTTTGGGAACGTTCGACATGTCCGGAGTCATCGTTTTTCATCCGAAAATTGATTTTTTGGACTGTACCAAAAATGATTCAAAATGTCAATTGGATCTTGCCTCATGTTGAATAACCACTTTTTAAACCCTCACAGTGACCAAAATGGCCATTTTTACAGAGTTTTGCTTATTTAAAAGCTTCAATTTTGACCCGTTTCAGTCACAGAAATGACTTTAAACACACTTATTTTAGTTGAAAAAGTCATAATTCACATCCAACAGTCATTTAGAGTCAAAAGATTAAATGTTAAAATTTCATCATTATAGACCATTTTGGGAACGTTCGACATGTCCAGAGTCATCGTTTTTCATCCGAAAATTGATTTTTTGGACTGTACCAAAAATGATTCAAAATGTCAATTGGATCGTGCCTCATGTTGAATAACCACTTTTTAAACCCTCACAGTGACCAAAATTGCCATTTTTACAGAGTTTTGCTTACTCAAAAGCTTCAATTTTGACCCGTTTCAGGCACAGAAATGACTTTAAACACACTTATTTTAGTTGAAATTGTCATAATTCACATCCAACAGTCATTTAGAGTCAAAATATTAAATGTTAAAATTTCATCATTATAGACCATTTTGGGAACGTTCGACATGTCCGGAGTCATCGTTTTTCATCCGAAAATTGATTTTTTGGACTGTACCAAAAATGATTCAAAATGTCAATTGGATCGTGCCTCATGTTGAATAACCACTTTTTAAACCCTCACAGTGACCAAAATGGCCATTTTTACAGAGTTTTGCTTATTTAAAAGCTTCAATTTTGACCCGTTTCAGTCACAGAAATGACTTTAAACACACTTATTTTAGTTGAAAAAGTCATAATTCACATCCAACAGTCATTTAGAGTCAAAAGATTAAATGTTAAAATTTCATCATTATAGACCATTTTGGGAACGTTCGACATGTCCAGAGTCATCGTTTTTCATCCGAAAATTGATTTTTTGGACTGTACCAAAAATGATTCAAAATGTCAATTGGATCGTGCCTCATGTTGAATAACCACTTTTTAAACCCTCACAGTGACCAAAATTGCCATTTTTACAGAGTTTTGCTTACTCAAAAGCTTCAATTTTGACCCGTTTCAGGCACAGAAATGACTTTAAACACACTTATTTTAGTTGAAAAAGTCATAATTCACATCCAACAGTCATTTAGAGTCAAAAGATTAAATGTTAAAATTTCATCATTATAGAACATTTTGGGAACATTCGACATGTCCGGAGTCATCGTTTTTCATCCGAAAATTGATTTTTTTAGACTGTACCAAAAATGATTCAAAATGTCAATTGGATCGTGCCTCATGTTGAATAACCACTTTTTAAACCCTCACAGTGACCAAAATTGCCATTTTTACAGAGTTTTGCTTACTCAAAAGCTTCAATTTTGACCCGTGTCAGGCACAGAAATGACTTTAAACACACTTATTTTAGTTGAAAAAGTCATAATTCACATCCAACAGTCATTTAGAGTCAAAAGATTAAATGATAAAATTTCATCATTATAGACCATTTTAGGAACGTTTGACATGTCCGGAGTCATCGTTTTTCATCCGAAAATTGATTTTTTGGACTGTACCAAAAATGATTCAAAATGTCAATTGGATCGAGCCTCATGTTGAATAACCACTTTTTAAACCCTCACAGTGACCAAAATTGCCATTTTTACAGAGTTTTGCTTACCCAAAAGCTTCAATTTTGACCCGTTTCAGGCACAGAAATGACTTTAAACACACTTATTTTAGTTGAAAAAGTCATAATTCACATCCAACAGTCATTTAGAGTCAAAAGATTAAATGTTAAAATTTCATCATTATAGACCATTTTGGGAACGTTTGACATGTCCGGAGTCATCGTTTTTCATGCGAAAATTGATTTTTTGGACTGTACCAAAAATGATTCAAAATGTCAATTGGATCGTGCCTCATGTTGAATAACCACTTTTTAAACCCTCACAGTGACCAAAATGGCCATTTTTACAGAGTTTTGCTTATTTAAAATCTTCAATTTTGACCCGTTTCAGTCACAGAAATGACTTTAAACACACTTATTTTAGTTGAAATTGTCATAATTCACATCCAACAGTCATTTAGAGTCAAAATATTAAATGTTAAAATTTCATCATTATAGACCATTTTGGGAACGTTCGACATGTCCGGAGTCATCGTTTTTCATCCGAAAATTGATTTTTTGGACTGTACCAAAAATGATTCAAAATGTCAATTGGATCGTGCCTCATGTTGAATAACCACTTTTTAAACCCTCACAGTGACCAAAATGGCCATTTTTACAGAGTTTTGCTTATTTAAAAGCTTCAATTTTGACCCGTTTCAGTCACAGAAATGACTTTAAACACACTTATTTTAGTTGAAAAAGTCATAATTCACATCCAACAGTCATTTAGAGTCAAAAGATTAAATGTTAAAATTTCATCATTATAGACCATTTTGGGAACGTTCGACATGTCCAGAGTCATCGTTTTTCATCCGAAAATTGATTTTTTGGACTGTACCAAAAATGATTCAAAATGTCAATTGGATCGTGCCTCATGTTGAATAACCACTTTTTAAACCCTCACAGTGACCAAAATTGCCATTTTTACAGAGTTTTGCTTACTCAAAAGCTTCAATTTTGACCCGTTTCAGGCACAGAAATGACTTTAAACACACTTATTTTAGTTGAAAAAGTCATAATTCACATCCAACAGTCATTTAGAGTCAAAAGATTAAATGTTAAAATTTCATCATTATAGAACATTTTGGGAACATTCGACATGTCCGGAGTCATCGTTTTTCATCCGAAAATTGATTTTTTTAGACTGTACCAAAAATGATTCAAAATGTCAATTGGATCGTGCCTCATGTTGAATAACCACTTTTTAAACCCTCACAGTGACCAAAATTGCCATTTTTACAGAGTTTTGCTTACTCAAAAGCTTCAATTTTGACCCGTGTCAGGCACAGAAATGACTTTAAACACACTTATTTTAGTTGAAAAAGTCATAATTCACATCCAACAGTCATTTAGAGTCAAAAGATTAAATGATAAAATTTCATCATTATAGACCATTTTAGGAACGTTTGACATGTCCGGAGTCATCGTTTTTCATCCGAAAATTGATTTTTTGGACTGTACCAAAAATGATTCAAAATGTCAATTGGATCGAGCCTCATGTTGAATAACCACTTTTTAAACCCTCACAGTGACCAAAATTGCCATTTTTACAGAGTTTTGCTTACCCAAAAGCTTCAATTTTGACCCGTTTCAGGCACAGAAATGACTTTAAACACACTTATTTTAGTTGAAAAAGTCATAATTCACATCCAACAGTCATTTAGAGTCAAAAGATTAAATGTTAAAATTTCATCATTATAGACCATTTTGGGAACGTTTGACATGTCCGGAGTCATCGTTTTTCATGCGAAAATTGATTTTTTGGACTGTACCAAAAATGATTCAAAATGTCAATTGGATCGTGCCTCATGTTGAATAACCACTTTTTAAACCCTCACAGTGACCAAAATGGCCATTTTTACAGAGTTTTGCTTATTTAAAATCTTCAATTTTGACCCGTTTCAGTCACAGAAATGACTTTAAACACACTTATTTTAGTTGAAATTGTCATAATTCACATCCAACAGTCATTTAGAGTCAAAATATTAAATGTTAAAATTTCATCATTATAGACCATTTTGGGAACGTTCGACATGTCCGGAGTCATCGTTTTTCATCCGAAAATTGATTTTTTGGACTGTACCAAAAATGATTCAAAATGTCAATTGGATCTTGCCTCATGTTGAATAACCACTTTTTAAACCCTCACAGTGACCAAAATGGCCATTTTTACAGAGTTTTGCTTATTTAAAAGCTTCAATTTTGACCCGTTTCAGTCACAGAAATGACTTTAAACACACTTATTTTAGTTGAAAAAGTCATAATTCACATCCAACAGTCATTTAGAGTCAAAAGATTAAATGTTAAAATTTCATCATTATAGACCATTTTGGGAACGTTCGACATGTCCAGAGTCATCGTTTTTCATCCGAAAATTGATTTTTTGGACTGTACCAAAAATGATTCAAAATGTCAATTGGATCGTGCCTCATGTTGAATAACCACTTTTTAAACCCTCACAGTGACCAAAATTGCCATTTTTACAGAGTTTTGCTTACTCAAAAGCTTCAATTTTGACCCGTTTCAGGCACAGAAATGACTTTAAACACACTTATTTTAGTTGAAATTGTCATAATTCACATCCAACAGTCATTTAGAGTCAAAATATTAAATGTTAAAATTTCATCATTATAGACCATTTTGGGAACGTTCGACATGTCCGGAGTCATCGTTTTTCATCCGAAAATTGATTTTTTGGACTGTACCAAAAATGATTCAAAATGTCAATTGGATCGTGCCTCATGTTGAATAACCACTTTTTAAACCCTCACAGTGACCAAAATGGCCATTTTTACAGAGTTTTGCTTATTTAAAAGCTTCAATTTTGACCCGTTTCAGTCACAGAAATGACTTTAAACACACTTATTTTAGTTGAAAAAGTCATAATTCACATCCAACAGTCATTTAGAGTCAAAAGATTAAATGTTAAAATTTCATCATTATAGACCATTTTGGGAACGTTCGACATGTCCAGAGTCATCGTTTTTCATCCGAAAATTGATTTTTTGGACTGTACCAAAAATGATTCAAAATGTCAATTGGATCGTGCCTCATGTTGAATAACCACTTTTTAAACCCTCACAGTGACCAAAATTGCCATTTTTACAGAGTTTTGCTTACTCAAAAGCTTCAATTTTGACCCGTTTCAGGCACAGAAATGACTTTAAACACACTTATTTTAGTTGAAAAAGTCATAATTCACATCCAACAGTCATTTAGAGTCAAAAGATTAAATGTTAAAATTTCATCATTATAGAACATTTTGGGAACATTCGACATGTCCGGAGTCATCGTTTTTCATCCGAAAATTGATTTTTTTAGACTGTACCAAAAATGATTCAAAATGTCAATTGGATCGTGCCTCATGTTGAATAACCACTTTTTAAACCCTCACAGTGACCAAAATTGCCATTTTTACAGAGTTTTGCTTACTCAAAAGCTTCAATTTTGACCCGTGTCAGGCACAGAAATGACTTTAAACACACTTATTTTAGTTGAAAAAGTCATAATTCACATCCAACAGTCATTTAGAGTCAAAAGATTAAATGATAAAATTTCATCATTATAGACCATTTTAGGAACGTTTGACATGTCCGGAGTCATCGTTTTTCATCCGAAAATTGATTTTTTGGACTGTACCAAAAATGATTCAAAATGTCAATTGGATCGAGCCTCATGTTGAATAACCACTTTTTAAACCCTCACAGTGACCAAAATTGCCATTTTTACAGAGTTTTGCTTACCCAAAAGCTTCAATTTTGACCCGTTTCAGGCACAGAAATGACTTTAAACACACTTATTTTAGTTGAAAAAGTCATAATTCACATCCAACAGTCATTTAGAGTCAAAAGATTAAATGTTAAAATTTCATCATTATAGACCATTTTGGGAACGTTTGACATGTCCGGAGTCATCGTTTTTCATGCGAAAATTGATTTTTTGGACTGTACCAAAAATGATTCAAAATGTCAATTGGATCGTGCCTCATGTTGAATAACCACTTTTTAAACCCTCACAGTGACCAAAATGGCCATTTTTACAGAGTTTTGCTTATTTAAAATCTTCAATTTTGACCCGTTTCAGTCACAGAAATGACTTTAAACACACTTATTTTAGTTGAAATTGTCATAATTCACATCCAACAGTCATTTAGAGTCAAAATATTAAATGTTAAAATTTCATCATTATAGACCATTTTGGGAACGTTCGACATGTCCGGAGTCATCGTTTTTCATCCGAAAATTGATTTTTTGGACTGTACCAAAAATGATTCAAAATGTCAATTGGATCTTGCCTCATGTTGAATAACCACTTTTTAAACCCTCACAGTGACCAAAATGGCCATTTTTACAGAGTTTTGCTTATTTAAAAGCTTCAATTTTGACCCGTTTCAGTCACAGAAATGACTTTAAACACACTTATTTTAGTTGAAAAAGTCATAATTCACATCCAACAGTCATTTAGAGTCAAAAGATTAAATGTTAAAATTTCATCATTATAGACCATTTTGGGAACGTTCGACATGTCCAGAGTCATCGTTTTTCATCCGAAAATTGATTTTTTGGACTGTACCAAAAATGATTCAAAATGTCAATTGGATCGTGCCTCATGTTGAATAACCACTTTTTAAACCCTCACAGTGACCAAAATTGCCATTTTTACAGAGTTTTGCTTACTCAAAAGCTTCAATTTTGACCCGTTTCAGGCACAGAAATGACTTTAAACACACTTATTTTAGTTGAAAAAGTCATAATTCACATCCAACAGTCATTTAGAGTCAAAAGATTAAATGTTAAAATTTCATCATTATAGAACATTTTGGGAACATTCGACATGTCCGGAGTCATCGTTTTTCATCCGAAAATTGATTTTTTTAGACTGTACCAAAAATGATTCAAAATGTCAATTGGATCGTGCCTCATGTTGAATAACCACTTTTTAAACCCTCACAGTGACCAAAATTGCCATTTTTACAGAGTTTTGCTTACTCAAAAGCTTCAATTTTGACCCGTGTCAGGCACAGAAATGACTTTAAACACACTTATTTTAGTTGAAAAAGTCATAATTCACATCCAACAGTCATTTAGAGTCAAAAGATTAAATGATAAAATTTCATCATTATAGACCATTTTAGGAACGTTTGACATGTCCGGAGTCATCGTTTTTCATCCGAAAATTGATTTTTTGGACTGTACCAAAAATGATTCAAAATGTCAATTGGATCGAGCCTCATGTTGAATAACCACTTTTTAAACCCTCACAGTGACCAAAATTGCCATTTTTACAGAGTTTTGCTTACTCAAAAGCTTCAATTTTGACCCGTTTCAGGCACAGAAAGGACTTTAAACACACTTATTTTAGTTGAAAAAAGTCATAATTCACATCCAACAGTCATTTAGAGTCAAAAGATTAAATGTTAAAATTTCATCATTATAGACCATTTTGGGAACGTTCGACATGTCCGGAGTCATCGTTTTTCATCCGAAAATTGATTTTTTGGACTGTACCAAAAATGATTCAAAATGTCAATGGGATCGTGCCTCATGTTGAATAACCACTTTTTAAACCCTCACAGTGACCAAAATTGCCATTTTTACAGAGTTTTTCTTATTTAAAAGCTTCAATTTTGACCCGTTTCAGTCACAGAAATGACTTTAAACACACTTATTTTAGTTGAAATTGTCATAATTCACATCCAACAGTCATTTAGAGTCAAAATATTAAATGTTAAAATTTCATCATTATAGACCATTTTGGGAACGTTCGACATGTCCGGAGTCATCGTTTTTCATCCGAAAATAGATTTTTTAGACTGTACCAAAAATGATTCAAAATGTCAATTGGATCGTGCCTCATGTTGAATAACCACTGTTTAAACCCTCACAGTGACCAAAATTGCCATTTTTACAGAGTTTTGCTTACTCAAAAGCTTTAATTTTGACCTGTTTCAGGCACAGAAATTAGCTTAAACACACTTATTTTAGTTGAAAAAGTCATAATTCACATCCAACAGTCATTTAGAGTCAAATGATTAAATGTTAAAATTTCATCATTATAGACCATTTTGGGAACGTTCGACATGTCCGGAGTCATCGTTTTTCATCCGAAAATTGATTTTTTTGACTGTACCAAAAATGATTCAAAATGTCAATTGGATCGTGCCTCATGTTGAATAACCACTGTTTAAACCCTCACAGTGACCAAAATTGCCATTTTTACAGAGTTTTGCTTACTCAAAAGCTTCAATTTTGACCCGTTTCAGGCACAAAAATGACTTTAAACACACTTATTTTAGTTGACAAACTCACAATTCACATCCAACAGTAATTTAGAGTCAAAAGATTAAATGTTAAAATTTCATCATTATAGACCATTTTGGGATCGTTCGACTGGTCCGGAGTCATCGTTTTTCATCCGAAAATTGATTTTTTGGACTGTACCAAAAATGATTCAAAATGTCAATTGGATCATGCCTCATGTTGAATAACCACTTTTTAAACCCTCACAGTGACCAAAATTGCCATTTTTACAGAGTTTTGCTTACTCAAAAACTTCAATTTTGACCCGTTTCAGGCACTTAATTGACTTTAAACACACTTATTTTAGTTGACAAAGTCATAATTCACATCCATCAGTAATTTAGAGTCAAAAGATTAAATGTTAAAATTTCATAATTAAAGACCATTTTGGGAACGTTCGACATGTCCGGAGTCATCGTTTTTCATCCGAAAATTGATTTTTTGGACTGTACCAAAAATGATTCAAAATGTCAATTGGATCGAGCCTCATGTTGAATAACCACTTTTTAAACCCTCACAGTGACCAAAATGCCAATTTTTACAGAGTATTGCTTACTCAAAAGCTTCAATTTTGACCCGTTTCAGGCACAGAAATGACTTTAAACACACTTATTTTAGTTGAAAAAGTCATAATTCACATCCAACAGTCATTTAGAGTCAAAAGATTAAATGTTAAAATTTCATCATTATAGACCATTTTGGGAACGTTCGACATGTCCGGAGTCATCGTTTTTCATCCGAAAATTGATTTTTTGGACTGTACCAAAAATGATTCAAAATGTCAATGGGATTGTGCCTCATGTTGAATAACCACTTTTTAAACCCTCACAGTGACCAAAATTGCCATTTTTACAGAGTTTTTCTTACCCAAAAGCTTCAATTTTGACCCGTTTCAGGCACAGAAATGACTTTAAACACACTTATTTTAGTTGAAAAAGTCATAATTCACATCCAACAGTCATTTAGAGTCAAAAGATTAAATGTTAAAATTTCATCATTATAGACCATTTTGGGAACGTTTGACATGTCCGGAGTCATCGTTTTTCATGCGAAAATTGATTTTTTGGACTGTACCAAAAATGATTCAAAATGTCAATTGGATCGTGCCTCATGTTGAATAACCACTTTTTAAACCCTCACAGTGACCAAAATGGCCATTTTTACAGAGTTTTGCTTATTTAAAATCTTCAATTTTGACCCGTTTCAGTCACAGAAATGACTTTAAACACACTTATTTTAGTTGAAATTGTCATAATTCACATCCAACAGTCATTTAGAGTCAAAAGATTAAATGTTAAAATTTCATCATTATAGACCATTTTGGGAACGTTTGACATGTCCGGAGTCATCGTTTTTCATGCGAAAATTGATTTTTTGGACTGTACCAAAAATGATTCAAAATGTCAATTGGATCGTGCCTCATGTTGAATAACCACTTTTTAAACTCTCACAGTGACCAAAATGGCAATTTTTACAGAGTTTTGCTTATTTAAAAGCTTCAATTTTGACCCGTTTCAGTCACAGAAATGACTTTAAACAAACTTATTTTAGTTGAAATTGTCATAATTCACATCCAACAGTCATTTAGAGTCAAATGATTAAATGTTAAAATTTCATCATTATAGACCATTTTGGGAACGTTCGACATGTCCGGAGTCATCGTTTTTCATCCGAAAATTGATTTTTTTGACTGTACCAAAAATGATTCAAAATGTCAATTGGATCGTGCCTCATGTTGAATAACCACTGTTTAAACCCTCACAGTGACCAAAATTGCCATTTTTACAGAGTTTTGCTTACTCAAAAGCTTCAATTTTGACACGTTTCAGGCACAGAAATGACTTTAAACACACTTATTTTAGTTAAAAAAGTCAAAATTCACATCCAACAGTCATTTAGAGTCAAAAGATTAAATGTTAAAATTTCATCATTATAGACCATTTTGGGAACGTTCGACATGTCGGGAGTCATCGTTTTTCATCCGAAAATTGATTTTTTTGGACTGTACCAAAAATGATTCAAAATGTCAATTGGATCGTGCCTCATGTTGAATAACCACTTTTTAAACCCTCACAGTGACCAAAATTGCCATTTTTACAGAGTTTTGCTTACTCAAAAGCTTCAATTTTGACCCGTTTCAGGCACAGAAATGACTTTAAACACACTTATTTTAGTTGAAAAAGTCATAATTCACATCCAACAGTCATTTAGAGTCAAAAGATTAAATGTTAAAATTTCATCATTATAGACCATTTTGGGAACGTTCGACATGTCCGGAGTCATCGTTTTTCATCCGAAAATTGATTTTTTGGACTGTACCAAAAATGATTCAAAATGTCAATTGGATCGTGCCTCATGTTGAATAACCACTTTTTAAACCCTCACAGTGACCAAAATTGCAATTTTTACAGAGTTTTGCTTACTCAAAAGCTTTAATTTTGACCCGTTTCAGGCACAGAAATGACTTTAAACACACTTATTTTAGTTGAAAAAGTCATAATTCACATCCAACAGTCATTTAGAGTCAAAAGATTAAATGTTAAAATTTCATCATTATAGACCATTTTGGGAACGTTCGACATGTCCGGAGTCATCGTTTTTCATCCGAAAATTGATTTTTTGGACTGTACCAAAAATGATTCAAAATGTCAATGGGATCGTGCCTCATGTTGAATAACCACTTTTTAAACCCTCACAGTGACCAAAATTGCCATTTTTACAGAGTTTTTCTTACCCAAAAGCTTCAATTTTGACCCGTTTCAGGCACAGAAATGACTTTAAACACACTTATTTTAGTTGAAAAAGTCATAATTCACATCCAACAGTCATTTAGAGTCAAAAGATTAAATGTTAAAATTTCATCATTATAGACCATTTTGGGAACGTTTGACATGTCCGGAGTCATCGTTTTTCATGCGAAAATTGATTTTTTGGACTGTACCAAAAATGATTCAAAATGTCAATTGGATCGTGCCTCATGTTGAATAACCACTTTTTAAACCCTCACAGTGACCAAAATGGCCATTTTTACAGAGTTTTGCTTATTTAAAATCTTCAATTTTGACCCGTTTCAGTCACAGAAATGACTTTAAACACACTTATTTTAGTTGAAATTGTCATAATTCACATCCAACAGTCATTTAGAGTCAAAATATTAAATGTTAAAATTTCATCATTATAGACCATTTTGGGAACGTTCGACATGTCCGGAGTCATCGTTTTTCATCCGAAAATTGATTTTTTGGACTGTACCAAAAATGATTCAAAATGTCAATTGGATCGTGCCTCATGTTGAATAACCACTTTTTAAACCCTCACAGTGACCAAAATGGCCATTTTTACAGAGTTTTGCTTATTTAAAAGCTTCAATTTTGACCCGTTTCAGTCACAGAAATGACTTTAAACACACTTATTTTAGTTGAAAAAGTCATAATTCACATCCAACAGTCATTTAGAGTCAAAAGATTAAATGTTAAAATTTCATCATTATAGACCATTTTGGGAACGTTCGACATGTCCAGAGTCATCGTTTTTCATCCGAAAATTGATTTTTTGGACTGTACCAAAAATGATTCAAAATGTCAATTGGATCGTGCCTCATGTTGAATAACCACTTTTTAAACCCTCACAGTGACCAAAATTGCCATTTTTACAGAGTTTTGCTTACTCAAAAGCTTCAATTTTGACCCGTTTCAGGCACAGAAATGACTTTAAACACACTTATTTTAGTTGAAAAAGTCATAATTCACATCCAACAGTCATTTAGAGTCAAAAGATTAAATGTTAAAATTTCATCATTATAGAACATTTTGGGAACATTCGACATGTCCGGAGTCATCGTTTTTCATCCGAAAATTGATTTTTTTAGACTGTACCAAAAATGATTCAAAATGTCAATTGGATCGTGCCTCATGTTGAATAACCACTTTTTAAACCCTCACAGTGACCAAAATTGCCATTTTTACAGAGTTTTGCTTACTCAAAAGCTTCAATTTTGACCCGTGTCAGGCACAGAAATGACTTTAAACACACTTATTTTAGTTGAAAAAGTCATAATTCACATCCAACAGTCATTTAGAGTCAAAAGATTAAATGATAAAATTTCATCATTATAGACCATTTTAGGAACGTTTGACATGTCCGGAGTCATCGTTTTTCATCCGAAAATTGATTTTTTGGACTGTACCAAAAATGATTCAAAATGTCAATTGGATCGAGCCTCATGTTGAATAACCACTTTTTAAACCCTCACAGTGACCAAAATTGCCATTTTTACAGAGTTTTGCTTACCCAAAAGCTTCAATTTTGACCCGTTTCAGGCACAGAAATGACTTTAAACACACTTATTTTAGTTGAAAAAGTCATAATTCACATCCAACAGTCATTTAGAGTCAAAAGATTAAATGTTAAAATTTCATCATTATAGACCATTTTGGGAACGTTTGACATGTCCGGAGTCATCGTTTTTCATGCGAAAATTGATTATTTGGACTGTACCAAAAATGATTCAAAATGTCAATTGGATCGTGCCTCATGTTGAATAACCACTTTTTAAACCCTCACAGTGACCAAAATGGCCATTTTTACAGAGTTTTGCTTATTTAAAATCTTCAATTTTGACCCGTTTCAGTCACAGAAATGACTTTAAACACACTTATTTTAGTTGAAATTGTCATAATTCACATCCAACAGTCATTTAGAGTCAAAATATTAAATGTTAAAATTTCATCATTATAGACCATTTTGGGAACGTTCGACATGTCCGGAGTCATCGTTTTTCATCCGAAAATTGATTTTTTGGACTGTACCAAAAATGATTCAAAATGTCAATTGGATCGTGCCTCATGTTGAATAACCACTTTTTAAACCCTCACAGTGACCAAAATGGCCATTTTTACAGAGTTTTGCTTATTTAAAAGCTTCAATTTTGACCCGTTTCAGTCACAGAAATGACTTTAAACACACTTATTTTAGTTGAAAAAGTCATAATTCACATCCAACAGTCATTTAGAGTCAAAAGATTAAATGTTAAAATTTCATCATTATAGACCATTTTGGGAACGTTCGACATGTCCAGAGTCATCGTTTTTCATCCGAAAATTGATTTTTTGGACTGTACCAAAAATGATTCAAAATGTCAATTGGATCGTGCCTCATGTTGAATAACCACTTTTTAAACCCTCACAGTGACCAAAATTGCCATTTTTACAGAGTTTTGCTTACTCAAAAGCTTCAATTTTGACCCGTTTCAGGCACAGAAATGACTTTAAACACACTTATTTTAGTTGAAAAAGTCATAATTCACATCCAACAGTCATTTAGAGTCAAAAGATTAAATGTTAAAATTTCATCATTATAGAACATTTTGGGAACATTCGACATGTCCGGAGTCATCGTTTTTCATCCGAAAATTGATTTTTTTAGACTGTACCAAAAATGATTCAAAATGTCAATTGGATCGTGCCTCATGTTGAATAACCACTTTTTAAACCCTCACAGTGACCAAAATTGCCATTTTTACAGAGTTTTGCTTACTCAAAAGCTTCAATTTTGACCCGTGTCAGGCACAGAAATGACTTTAAACACACTTATTTTAGTTGAAAAAGTCATAATTCACATCCAACAGTCATTTAGAGTCAAAAGATTAAATGATAAAATTTCATCATTATAGACCATTTTAGGAACGTTTGACATGTCCGGAGTCATCGTTTTTCATCCGAAAATTGATTTTTTGGACTGTACCAAAAATGATTCAAAATGTCAATTGGATCGAGCCTCATGTTGAATAACCACTTTTTAAACCCTCACAGTGACCAAAATTGCCATTTTTACAGAGTTTTGCTTACTCAAAAGCTTCAATTTTGACCCGTTTCAGGCACAGAAAGGACTTTAAACACACTTATTTTAGTTGAAAAAAGTCATAATTCACATCCAACAGTCATTTAGAGTCAAAAGATTAAATGTTAAAATTTCATCATTATAGACCATTTTGGGAACGTTCGACATGTCCGGAGTCATCGTTTTTCATCCGAAAATTGATTTTTTGGACTGTACCAAAAATGATTCAAAATGTCAATGGGATCGTGCCTCATGTTGAATAACCACTTTTTAAACCCTCACAGTGACCAAAATTGCCATTTTTACAGAGTTTTTCTTATTTAAAAGCTTCAATTTTGACCCGTTTCAGTCACAGAAATGACTTTAAACACACTTATTTTAGTTGAAATTGTCATAATTCACATCCAACAGTCATTTAGAGTCAAAATATTAAATGTTAAAATTTCATCATTATAGACCATTTTGGGAACGTTCGACATGTCCGGAGTCATCGTTTTTCATCCGAAAATAGATTTTTTAGACTGTACCAAAAATGATTCAAAATGTCAATTGGATCGTGCCTCATGTTGAATAACCACTGTTTAAACCCTCACAGTGACCAAAATTGCCATTTTTACAGAGTTTTGCTTACTCAAAAGCTTTAATTTTGACCTGTTTCAGGCACAGAAATTAGCTTAAACACACTTATTTTAGTTGAAAAAGTCATAATTCACATCCAACAGTCATTTAGAGTCAAATGATTAAATGTTAAAATTTCATCATTATAGACCATTTTGGGAACGTTCGACATGTCCGG
Source organism: Lissotriton vulgaris (assembly GCF_964263255.1). NCBI lineage: Eukaryota > Metazoa > Chordata > Amphibia > Caudata > Salamandridae > Lissotriton > Lissotriton vulgaris. The sequence continues at coordinate 42,334 of NW_028251307.1, forward strand.
AGTCATCGTTTTTCATCCGAAAATTGATTTTTTTGACTGTACCAAAAATGATTCAAAATGTCAATTGGATCGTGCCTCATGTTGAATAACCACTGTTTAAACCCTCACAGTGACCAAAATTGCCATTTTTACAGAGTTTTGCTTACTCAAAAGCTTCAATTTTGACCCGTTTCAGGCACAAAAATGACTTTAAACACACTTATTTTAGTTGACAAACTCACAATTCACATCCAACAGTAATTTAGAGTCAAAAGATTAAATGTTAAAATTTCATCATTATAGACCATTTTGGGATCGTTCGACTGGTCCGGAGTCATCGTTTTTCATCCGAAAATTGATTTTTTGGACTGTACCAAAAATGATTCAAAATGTCAATTGGATCATGCCTCATGTTGAATAACCACTTTTTAAACCCTCACAGTGACCAAAATTGCCATTTTTACAGAGTTTTGCTTACTCAAAAACTTCAATTTTGACCCGTTTCAGGCACTTAATTGACTTTAAACACACTTATTTTAGTTGACAAAGTCATAATTCACATCCATCAGTAATTTAGAGTCAAAAGATTAAATGTTAAAATTTCATAATTAAAGACCATTTTGGGATCGTTCGACTGGTCCGGAGTCATCGTTTTTCATCCGAAAATGGATTTTTTGGACTGTACCAAAAATGATTCAAAATGTCAATTGGATCATGCCTCATGTTGAATAACCACTTTTTAAACCCTCACAGTGACCAAAATTGCCATTTTTACAGAGTTTTGCTTACTCAAAAGCTTCAATTTTGACCCGTTTCAGGCACAGAAATGACTTTAAACATACTTATTTTAGTTGACAAAGTCACAATTCACATCCAACAGTAATTTAGTGTCAAAAGATTAAATGTTAAAATTTCATCATTATAGACCATTTTGGGATCGTTCGACAGGTCCAGAGTCATCGTTTTTCATCCGAAAATTGATTTTTTGGACTGTACCAAAAATGATTCAAAATGTCAATTGGATCATGCCTCATGTTGAATAACCACTTTTTAAACCCTCACAGTGACCAAAATTGCCATTTTTACAGAGTTTTGCTTACTCAAAAGCTTTTATTTTGACCTGTTTCAGGCACAGAAATGACTTTAAACACACTTATTCTAGTTGACAAAGTCATAATTCACATTGTACAGTCATTTAGAGTCAAAAGATTAAATGTTAAAATTTCATCATTATAGACCATTTTGGGAACGTTTGACATGTCCGGAGTCATCGTTTTTCATCCGAAAATTGATTTTTGGGACTGTACCAAAAATGATTCAAAATGTCAATTGGATCATGCCTCATGTTGAATAACCACTTTTTAAACCCTCACAGTGACCAAAATTGCCATTTTTACAGAGTTTTGCTTACTCAAAAGCTACAATTTTGACCTGTTTCTGGCACAGAAATGACTTTAAACACACTTATTTTAGTTGACAAAGTCACAATTCACATCCAACAGTTATTTAGAGTCAAAAGATTAAATGTTAAAATGTCATCATTATAGACCATTTTGGGATCGTTCGACTGGTCCGGAGTCATCGTTTTTCATCCGAAAATTGATTTTTTGGACTGTACCAAAAATGATTCAAAATGTCAATTGGATCATGCCTCATGTTGAATAACCACTTTTTAAACCCTCACAGTGACCAAAATTGCCATTTTTACAGAGTTTTGCTTACTCAAAAGCTTCAATTTTGACCCGTTTCAGGCACAAAAATGACGTTAAACACACTTATTTTAGTTGACAAAGTCACAATTCACATCCAACAGTAATTTAGAGTCAAAAGATTGAATGTTAAAATTTCATCATTATAGACCATTTTGGGATCGTTCGACAGGTCCGGAGTCATCGTTTTTCATCCGAAAATTGATTTTTTGAACTGTACCAAAAATGATTCAAAATGTCAATTGGATCATGCCTCATGTTGAATAACCACTTTTTAAACCCTCACAGTGACCAAAATTGCCATTTTTACAGAGTTTTGCTTACTCAAAAGCTTCAATTTTGACCCGTTTCAGGCACAGAAATGACTTTAAACACACTTATTTTAGTTGACAAAGTCATAATTCACATCCATCAGTAATTTAGAGTCAAAAGATTAAATGTTAAAATTTCATAATTAAAGACCATTTTGGGATCGTTCGACTGGTCCGGAGTCATCGTTTTTCATCCGAAAATGGATTTTTTGGACTGTACCAAAAAAGATTAAAAATGTCAATTGGATCATGCCTCATGTTGAATAACCACTTTTTAAACCCTCACAGTGACCAAAATTGCCATTTTTACAGAGTTTTGCTTACTCAAAAGCTTCCATTTTGACCCGTTTCAGGCACAGAAATGACTTTCAACACACTTATTTTAGTTGACAAAGTCACAATTCACATCCAACAGTAATTTAGAGTCAAAAGATTAAATGTTAAAATTTCATCATTATAGACCATTTTGGGATCGTTCGACTGGTCCGGAGTCATCGTTTTTCATCCGAAAATTGATTTTTTGGACTGTACCAAAAATGATTCAAAATGTCAATTGGATCATGCCTCATGGTGAATAACCACTTTTTAAACCCTCACAGTGACCAAAATTGCCATTTTTACAGAGTTTTGCTTACTCAAAAGCTTCAATTTTGACCCGTTTCAGGCACAAAAATAACTTTAAACACACTTATTTTAGTTGACAAAGTCACAATTCACATCCATCAGTCATTTAGAGTCAAAAGATTAAATGTTAAAATTTCATCATTATAGACCATTTTGGGATCGTTCGACTGGTCCGGAGTCATCGTTTTTCATCTGAAAATTGATTTTTTGGACTGTACCAAAAATGATTTAAAATGTCAATTGGATCGTGCCTCATGTTGAATAACCACTTTTTAAACCCTCACAGTGACCAAAATGGCCATTTTTACAGAGTTTTGCTTATTTAAAAGCTTCAATTTTGACCCGTTTCAGTCACAGAAATGACTTTAAACACACTTATTTTAATTGAAAAAGTCATAATTCACATCCAACAGTCATTTAGAGTCAAAAGATTAAATGTTAAAATTTCATCATTATAGACCATTTTGGGAACGTTCGACATGTCCAGAGTCATCGTTTTTCATCCGAAAATTGATTTTTTGGACTGTACCAAAAATGATTCAAAATGTCAATTGGATCGTGCCTCATGTTGAATAACCACTTTTTAAACCCTCACAGTGACCAAAATTGCTATTTTTACAGAGTTTTGCTTACTCAAAAGCTTCAATTTTGACCCGTTTCAGGCACAGAAATGACTTTAAACACACTTATTTTAGTTGAAAAAGTCATAATTCACATCCAACAGTCATTTAGAGTCAAAAGATTAAATGTTAAAATTTCATCATTATAGAACATTTTGGGAACATTCGACATGTCCGGAGTCATCGTTTTTCATCCGAAAATTGATTTTTTTGGACTGTACCAAAAATGATTCAAAATGTCAATTGGATCGTGCCTCATGTTGAATAACCACTTTTTAAACCCTCACAGTGACCAAAATTGCCATTTTTACAGAGTTTTTCTTACAAAAAAGCTTCAATTTTGACCCGTTTCAGGCACAGAAATGACTTTAAACACACTTATTTTAGTTGAAAAAGTCATAATTCACATCCAACAGTCATTTAGAGTCAAAAGATTAAATGTTAAAATTTCATCATTATAGACCATTTTGGGAACGTTTGACATGTCCGGAGTCATCGTTTTTCATGCGAAAATTGATTTTTTGGACTGTACCAAAAATGATTCAAAATGTCAATTGGATCGTGCCTCATGTTGAATAACCACTTTTTAAACCCTCACAGTGACCAAAATGGCCATTTTTACAGAGTTTTGCTTATTTAAAAGCTTCAATTTTGACCCGTTTCAGTCACAGAAATGACTTTAAACACACTTATTTTAGTTGAAATTGTCATAATTCACATCCAACAGTCATTTAGAGTCAAAAGATTAAATGTTAAAATTTCATCATTATAGAACATTTTGGGAACATTCGACATGTCCGGAGTCATCGTTTTTCATCCGAAAATTGATTTTTTTGGACTGTACCAAAAATGATTCAAAATGACAATTGGATCGTGCCTCATGTTGAATAACCACTTTTTAAACCCTCACAGTGACCAAAATTGCCATTTTTACAGAGTTTTGCTTACTCAAAAGCTTCAATTTTGACCCGTGTCAGGCACAGAAATGACTTTAAACACACTTATTTTAGTTGAAAAAGTCATAATTCACATCCAACAGTCATTTAGAGTCAAAAGATTAAATGATAAAATTTCATCATTATAGACCATTTTAGGAACGTTTGACATGTCCGGAGTCATCGTTTTTCATCCGAAAATTGATTTTTTGGACTGTACCAAAAATGATTCAAAATGTCAATTGGATCGAGCCTCATGTTGAATAACCACTTTTTAAACCCTCACAGTGACCAAAATTGCCATTTTTACAGAGTTTTGCTTACTCAAAAGCTTCAATTTTGACCTTTCAGGCACAGAAATGACTTTAAACACACTTATTTTAGTTGAAAAAGTCATAATTCACATCCAACAGTCATTTAGAGTCAAAAGATTAAATGTTAAAATTTCATCATTATAGACCATTTTGGGAACGTTCGACATGTCCGGAGTCATCGTTTTTCATCCGAAAATTGATTTTTTGGACTGTACCAAAATGATTCAAAATGTCAATGGGATCGTGCCTCATGTTGAATAACCACTTTTTAAACCCTCACAGTGACCAAAATTGCCATTTTTACAGAGTTTTTCTTACCCAAAAGCTTCAATTTTGACCCGTTTCAGGCACAGAAATGACTTTAAACACACTTATTTTAGTTGAAAAAGTCATAATTCACATCCAACAGTCATTTAGAGTCAAAAGATTAAATGTTAAAATTTCATCATTATAGACCATTTTGGGAACGTTTGACATGTCCGGAGTCATCGTTTTTCATGCGAAAATTGATTTTTTGGACTGTACCAAAAATGATTCAAAATGTCAATTGGATCGTGCCTCATGTTGAATAACCACTTTTTAAACCCTCACAGTGACCAAAATGGCAATTTTTACAGAGTTTTGCTTATTTAAAAGCTTCAATTTTGACCCGTTTCAGTCACAGAAATGACTTTAAACACACTTATTTTAGTTGAAATTGTCATAATTCACATCCAACAGTCATTTAGAGTCAAAATATTAAATGTTAAAATTTCATCATTATAGACCATTTTGGGAACGTTCGACATGTCCGGAGTCATCGTTTTTCATCCGAAAATAGATTTTTTAGACTGTACCAAAAATGATTCAAAATGTCAATTGGATCGTGCCTCATGTTGAACAACCACTGTTTAAACCCTCACAGTGACCAAAATTGCCATTTTTAAAGAGTTTTGCTTACTCAAAAGCTTTAATTTTGACCTGTTTCAGGCACAGAAATAACCTTAAACACACTTATTTTAGTTGAAAAAGTCATAATTCACATCCAACAGTCATTTAGAGTCAAATGATTAAATGTTAAAATTTCATCATTATAGACCATTTTGGGAACGTTCGACATGTCCGGAGTCATCGTTTTTCATCCGAAAATTGATTTTTTTGACTGTACCAAAAATGATTCAAAATGTCAATTGGATCGTGCCTCATGTTGAATAACCACTGTTTAAACCCTCACAGTGACCAAAATTGCCATTTTTACAGAGTTTTGCTTACTCAAAAGCTTCAATTTTGACCCGTTTCAGGCACAGAAATGACTTTAAACACACTTATTTTAGTTAAAAAAGTCAAAATTCACATCCAACAGTCATTTAGAGTCAAAAGATTAAATGTTAAAATTTCATCATTATAGACCATTTTGGGAACGTTCGACATGTCGGGAGTCATCGTTTTTCATCCGAAAATTGATTTTTTTGGACTGTACCAAAAATGATTCAAAATGTCAATTGGATCGTGCCTCATGTTGAATAACCACTTTTTAAACCCTCACAGTGACCAAAATTGCCATTTTTACAGAGTTTTGCTTACTCAAAAGCTTCAATTTTGACCCGTTTCAGGCACAGAAATGACTTTAAACACACTTATTTTAGTTGAAAAAGTCATAATTCACATCCACAGTCATTTAGAGTCAAAAGATTAAATGTTAAAATTTCATCATTATAGACCATTTTGGGAACGTTCGACATGTCCGGAGTCATCGTTTTTCATCCGAAAATTGATTTTTTGGACTGTACCAAAAATGAGTCAAAATGTCAATTGGATCGTGCCTCATGTTGAATAACCACTTTTTAAACCCTCACAGTGACCAAAATTGCCATTTTTACAGAGTTTTGCTTACTCAAAAGCTTCCATTTTGACCCGTTTCAGGCACAGAAATGACTTTCAACACACTTATTTTAGTTGACAAAGTCACAATTCACATCCAACAGTAATTTAGAGTCAAAAGATTAAATGTTAAAATTTCATCATTATAGACCATTTTGGGATCGTTCGACTGGTCCGGAGTCATCGTTTTTCATCCGAAAATTGATTTTTTGGACTGTACCAAAAATGATTCAAAATGTCAATTGGATCATGCCTCATGGTGAATAACCACTTTTTAAACCCTCACAGTGACCAAAATTGCCATTTTTACAGAGTTTTGCTTACTCAAAAGCTTCAATTTTGACCCGTTTCAGGCACAAAAATAACTTTAAACACACTTATTTTAGTTGACAAAGTCACAATTCACATCCATCAGTCATTTAGAGTCAAAAGATTAAATGTTAAAATTTCATCATTATAGACCATTTTGGGATCGTTCGACTGGTCCGGAGTCATCGTTTTTCATCCAAAAATTGATTTTTTGGACTGTACCAAAAATGATTCAAAATGTCAATTGGATCATGCCTCATGTTGAATAACCACTTTTTAAACCCTCACAGTGACCAAAATTGCCATTTTTACAGAGTTTTGCTTACTCAAAAGCTTCAATTTTGACCCGTTTCAGGCACAAAAATGACTTTAAACACACTTATTTTAGTTGACAAAGTCACAATTCACATCCAACAGTAATTTAGAGTCAAAAGATTAAATGTTAAAATTTCATCATTATAGACCATTTTGGGATCGTTCGACTGGTCCGGAGTCATCGTTTTTCATCTGAAAATTGATTTTTTGGACTGTACCAAAAATGATTTACAATGTCAATTGGATCGTGCCTCATGTTGAATAACCACTTTTTAAACCCTCACAGTGACCAAAATTGCCATTTTTACAGAGTTTTGCTTACTCAAAAGCTTCAATTTTGACCCGTTTCAGGCACAGAAATGACTTTAAACACACTTATTTTAGTTGAAAAAGTCATAATTCACATCCAACAGTCATTTAGAGTCAAAAGATTAAATGTTAAAATTTCATCATTATAGAACATTTTGGGAACATTCGACATGTCCGGAGTCATCGTTTTTCATCCGAAAATTGATTTTTTTGGACTGTACCAAAAATGATTCAAAATGTCAATTGGATCGTGCCTCATGTTGAATAACCACTTTTTAAACCCTCACAGTGACCAAAATTGCCATTTTTACAGAGTTTTTCTTACCCAAAAGCTTCAATTTTGACCCGTTTCAGGCACAGAAATGACTTTAAACACACTTATTTTAGTTGAAAAAGTCATAATTCACATCCAACAGTCATTTAGAGTCAAAAGATTAAATGTTAAAATTTCATCATTATAGACCATTTTGGGAACGTTTGACATGTCCGGAGTCATCGTTTTTCATGCGAAAATTGATTTTTTGGACTGTACCAAAAATGATTCAAAATGTCAATTGGATCGTGCCTCATGTTGAATAACCACTTTTTAAACCCTCACAGTGACCAAAATGGCCATTTTTACAGAGTTTTGCTTATTTAAAAGCTTCAATTTTGACCCGTTTCAGTCACAGAAATGACTTTAAACACACTTATTTTAGTTGAAATTGTCATAATTCACATCCAACAGTCATTTAGAGTCAAAAGATTAAATGTTAAAATTTCATCATTATAGAACATTTTGGGAACATTCGACATGTCCGGAGTCATCGTTTTTCATCCGAAAATTGATTTTTTGGACTGTACCAAAAATGATTCAAAATGTCAATTGGATCGAGCCTCATGTTGAATAACCACTTTTTAAACCCTCACAGTGACCAAAATTGCCATTTTTACAGAGTTTTGCTTACTCAAAAGCTTCAATTTTGACCTTTCAGGCACAGAAATGACTTTAAACACACTTATTTTAGTTGAAATTGTCATAATTCACATCCAACAGTCATTTAGAGTCAAAAGATTAAATGTTAAAATTTCATCATTATAGACCATTTTGGGAACGTTCGACATGTCCGGAGTCATCGTTTTTCATCCGAAAATAGATTTTTTAGACTGTACCAAAAATGATTCAAAATGTCAATTGGATCGTGCCTCATGTTGAACAACCACTGTTTAAACCCTCACAGTGACCAAAATTGCCATTTTTACAGAGTTTTGCTTACTCAAAAGCTTTAATTTTGACCTGTTTCAGGCACAGAAATAACCTTAAACACACTTATTTTAGTTGAAAAAGTCATAATTCACATCCAACAGTCATTTAGAGTCAAATGATTAAATGTTAAAATTTCATCATTATAGACCATTTTGGGAACGTTCGACATGTCCGGAGTCATCGTTTTTCATCCGAAAATTGATTTTTTTGACTGTACCAAAAATGATTCAAAATGTCAATTGGATCGTGCCTCATGTTGAATAACCACTGTTTAAACCCTCACAGTGACCAAAATTGCCATTTTTACAGAGTTTTGCTTACTCAAAAGCTTCAATTTTGACCCGTTTCAGGCACAGAAATGACTTTAAACACACTTATTTTAGTTAAAAAAGTCAAAATTCACAACCAACAGTCATTTAGAGTCAAAAGATTAAATGTTAAAATTTCATCATTATAGACCATTTTGGGAACGTTCGACATGTCGGGAGTCATTGTTTTTCATCCGAAAATTGATTTTTTTGGACTGTACCAAAAATGATTCAAAATGTCAATTGGATCGTGCCTCATGTTGAATAACCACTTTTTAAACCCTCACAGTGACCAAAATTGCCATTTTTACAGAGTTTTGCTTACTCAAAAGCTTCAATTTTGACCCGTTTCAGGCACAGAAATGACTTTAAACACACTTATTTTAGTTGAAAAAGTCATAATTCACATCCACAGTCATTTAGAGTCAAAAGATTAAATGTTAAAATTTCATCATTATAGACCATTTTGGGAACGTTCGACATGTCCGGAGTCATCGTTTTTCATCCGAAAATTGATTTTTTGGACTGTACCACAAATGATTCAAAATGTCAATTGGATCGTGCCTCATGTTGAATAACCACTTTTTAAACCCTCACAGTGACCAAAATTGCCATTTTTACAGAGTTTTGCTTACTCAAAAGCTTCCATTTTGACCCGTTTCAGGCACAGAAATGACTTTCAACACACTTATTTTAGTTGACAAAGTCACAATTCACATCCAACAGTAATTTAGAGTCAAAAGATTAAATGTTAAAATTTCATCATTATAGACCATTTTGGGATCGTTCGACTGGTCCGGAGTCATCGTTTTTCATCCGAAAATTGATTTTTTGGACTGTACCAAAAATGATTCAAAATGTCAATTGGATCATGCCTCATGGTGAATAACCACTTTTTAAACCCTCACAGTGACCAAAATGGCCATTTTTACAGAGTTTTGCTTATTTAAAATCTTCAATTTTGACCCGTTTCAGTCACAGAAATGACTTTAAACACACTTATTTTAGTTGAAATTGTCATAATTCACATCCAACAGTCATTTAGAGTCAAAAGATTAAATGTTAAAATTTCATCATTATAGACCATTTTGGGAACGTTTGACATGTCCGGAGTCATCGTTTTTCATGCGAAAATTGATTTTTTGGACTGTACCAAAAATGATTCAAAATGTCAATTGGATCGTGCCTCATGTTGAATAACCACTTTTTAAACCCTCACAGTGACCAAAATGGCAATTTTTACAGAGTTTTGCTTATTTAAAAGCTTCAATTTTGACCCGTTTCAGTCACAGAAATGACTTTAAACACACTTATTTTAGTTGAAATTGTCATAATTCACATCCAACAGTCATTTAGAGTCAAAATATTAAATGTTAAAATTTCATCATTATAGACCATTTTGGGAACGTTCGACATGTCCGGAGTCATCGTTTTTCATCCGAAAATAGATTTTTTAGACTGTACCAAAAATGATTCAAAATGTCAATTGGATCGTGCCTCATGTTGAACAACCACTGTTTAAACCCTCACAGTGACCAAAATTGCCATTTTTACAGAGTTTTGCTTACTCAAAAGCTTTAATTTTGACTTGTTTCAGGCACAGAAATAACCTTAAACACACTTATTTTAGTTGAAAAAGTCATAATTCACATCCAACAGTCATTTAGAGTCAAATGATTAAATGTTAAAATTTCATCATTATAGACCATTTTGGGAACGTTCGACATGTCCGGAGTCATCGTTTTTCATCCGAAAATTGATTTTTTTGACTGTACCAAAAATGATTCAAAATGTCAATTGGATCGTGCCTCATGTTGAATAACCACTGTTTAAACCCTCACAGTGACCAAAATTGCCATTTTTACAGAGTTTTGCTTACTCAAAAGCTTCAATTTTGACCCGTTTCAGGCACAGAAATGACTTTAAACACACTTATTTTAGTTAAAAAAGTCATAATTCACATCCAACAGTCATTTAGAGTCAAAAGATTAAATGTTAAAATTTCATCATTATAGACCATTTTGGGAACGTTCGACATGTCGGGAGTCATCGTTTTTCATCCGAAAATTGATTTTTTTGGACTGTACCAAAAATGATTCAAAATGTCAATTGGATCGTGCCTCATGTTGAATAACCACTTTTTAAACCCTCATAGTGACCAAAATTGCCATTTTTACAGAGTTTTGCTTACTCAAAAGCTTCAATTTTGACCCGTTTCAGGCACAGAAATGACTTTAAACACACTTATTTTAGTTGAAAAAGTCATAATTCACATCCACAGTCATTTAGAGTCAAAAGATTAAATGTTAAAATTTCATCATTATAGACCATTTTGGGAACGTTCGACATGTCCGGAGTCATCGTTTTTCATCCGAAAATTGATTTTTTGGACTGTACCAAAAATGAGTCAAAATGTCAATTGGATCGTGCCTCATGTTGAATAACCACTTTTTAAACCCTCACAGTGACCAAAATTGCCATTTTTACAGAGTTTTGCTTACTCAAAAGCTTCCATTTTGACCCGTTTCAGGCACAGAAATGACTTTCAACACACTTATTTTAGTTGACAAAGTCACAATTCACATCCAACAGTAATTTAGAGTCAAAAGATTAAATGTTAAAATTTCATCATTATAGACCATTTTGGGATCGTTCGACTGGTCCGGAGTCATCGTTTTTCATCCGAAAATTGATTTTTTGGACTGTACCAAAAATGATTCAAAATGTCAATTGGATCATGCCTCATGGTGAATAACCACTTTTTAAACCCTCACAGTGACCAAAATTGCCATTTTTACAGAGTTTTGCTTACTCAAAAGCTTCAATTTTGACCCGTTTCAGGCACAAAAATAACTTTAAACACACTTATTTTAGTTGACAAAGTCACAATTCACATCCATCAGTCATTTAGAGTCAAAAGATTAAATGTTAAAATTTCATCATTATAGACCATTTTGGGATCGTTCGACTGGTCCGGAGTCATCGTTTTTCATCCAAAAATTGATTTTTTGGACTGTACCAAAAATGATTCAAAATGTCAATTGGATCATGCCTCATGTTGAATAACCACTTTTTAAACCCTCACAGTGACCAAAATTGCCATTTTTACAGAGTTTTGCTTACTCAAAAGCTTCAATTTTGACCCGTTTCAGGCACAAAAATGACTTTAAACACACTTATTTTAGTTGACAAAGTCACAATTCACATCCAACAGTAATTTAGAGTCAAAAGATTAAATGTTAAAATTTCATCATTATAGACCATTTTGGGATCGTTCGACTGGTCCGGAGTCATCGTTTTTCATCTGAAAATTGATTTTTTGGACTGTACCAAAAATGATTTACAATGTCAATTGGATCGTGCCTCATGTTGAATAACCACTTTTTAAACCCTCACAGTGACCAAAATTGCCATTTTTACAGAGTTTTGCTTACTCAAAAGCTTCAATTTTGACCCGTTTCAGGCACAGAAATGACTTTAAACACACTTATTTTAGTTGAAAAAGTCATAATTCACATCCAACAGTCATTTAGAGTCAAAAGATTAAATGTTAAAATTTCATCATTATAGAACATTTTGGGAACATTCGACATGTCCGGAGTCATCGTTTTTCATCCGAAAATTGATTTTTTTGGACTGTACCAAAAATGATTCAAAATGTCAATTGGATCGTGCCTCATGTTGAATAACCACTTTTTAAACCCTCACAGTGACCAAAATTGCCATTTTTACAGAGTTTTGCTTACTCAAAAGCTTCAATTTTGACCCGTGTCAGGCACAGAAATGACTTTAAACACACTTATTTTAGTTGAAAAAGTCATAATTCACATCCAACAGTCATTTAGAGTCAAAAGATTAAATGATAAAATTTCATCATTATAGACCATTTTAGGAACGTTTGACATGTCCGGAGTCATCGTTTTTCATCCGAAAATTGATTTTTTGGACTGTACCAAAATGATTCAAAATGTCAATGGGATCGTGCCTCATGTTGAATAACCACTTTTTAAACCCTCACAGTGACCAAAATTGCCATTTTTACAGAGTTTTTCTTACCCAAAAGCTTCAATTTTGACCCGTTTCAGGCACAGAAATGACTTTAAACACACTTATTTTAGTTGAAAAAGTCATAATTCACATCCAACAGTCATTTAGAGTCAAAAGATTAAATGTTAAAATTTCATCATTATAGACCATTTTGGGAACGTTTGACATGTCCGGAGTCATCGTTTTTCATGCGAAAATTGATTTTTTGGACTGTACCAAAAATGATTCAAAATGTCAATTGGATCGTGCCTCATGTTGAATAACCACTTTTTAAACCCTCACAGTGACCAAAATGGCAATTTTTACAGAGTTTTGCTTATTTAAAAGCTTCAATTTTGACCCGTTTCAGTCACAGAAATGACTTTAAACACACTTATTTTAGTTGAAATTGTCATAATTCACATCCAACAGTCATTTAGAGTCAAAATATTACATGTTAAAATTTCATCATTATAGACCATTTTGGGAACGTTCGACATGTCCGGAGTCATCGTTTTTCATCCGAAAATAGATTTTTTAGACTGTACCAAAAATGATTCAAAATGTCAATTGGATCGTGCCTCATGTTGAATAACCACTGTTTAAACCCTCACAGTGACCAAAATTGCCATTTTTACAGAGTTTTGCTTACTCAAAAGCTTTAATTTTGACCTGTTTCAGGCACAGAAATAACCTTAAACACACTTATTTTAGTTGAAAAAGTCATAATTCACATCCAACAGTCATTTAGAGTCAAATGATTAAATGTTAAAATTTCATCATTATAGACCATTTTGGGAACGTTCGACATGTCCGGAGTCATCGTTTTTCATCCGAAAATTGATTTTTTTGACTGTACCAAAAATGATTCAAAATGTCAATTGGATCGTGCCTCATGTTGAATAACCACTGTTTAAACCCTCACAGTGACCAAAATTGCCATTTTTACAGAGTTTTGCTTACTCAAAAGCTTCAATTTTGACCCGTTTCAGGCACAGAAATGACTTTAAACACACTTATTTTAGTTAAAAAAGTCAAAATTCACATCCAACAGTCATTTAGAGTCAAAAGATTAAATGTTAAAATTTCATCATTATAGACCATTTTGGGAACGTTCGACATGTCGGGAGTCATCGTTTTTCATCCGAAAATTGATTTTTTTGGACTGTACCAAAAATGATTCAAAATGTCAATTGGATCGTGCCTCATGTTGAATAACCACTTTTTAAACCCTCACAGTGACCAAAATTGCAATTTTTACAGAGTTTTGCTTACTCAAAAGCTTTAATTTTGACCCGTTTCAGGCACAGAAATGACTTTAAACACACTTATTTTAGTTGAAAAAGTCATAATTCACATCCAACAGTCATTTAGAGTCAAAAGATTAAATGTTAAAATTTCATCATTATAGACCATTTTGGGAACGTTCGACATGTCCAGAGTCATCGTTTTTCATCCGAAAATTGATTTTTTGGACTGTACCAAAAATGATTCAAAATGTCAATTGGATCGTGCCTCATGTTGAATAACCACTTTTTAAACCCTCACAGTGACCAAAATTGCCATTTTTACAGAGTTTTGCTTACTCAAAAGCTTCAATTTTGACCCGTTTCAGGCACAGAAATGACTTTAAACACACTTATTTTAGTTGAAAAATTCATAATTCACATCCAACAGTCATTTAGAGTCAAAAGATTAAATGTTAAAATGTCATCATTATAGACCATTTTGGGAACATTCGACATGTCCGGAGTCATCGTTTTTCATCCGAAAATTGATTTTTTTGGACTGTACCAAAAATGATTCAAAATGTCATTTGGATCGTGCCTCATGTTGAATAACCACTTTTTAAACCCTCACAGTGACCAAAATTGCCATTTTTACAGAGTTTTGCTTACTCAAAAGCTTCAATTTTGACCCGTGTCAGGCACAGAAATGACTTTAAACACACTTATTTTAGTTGAAAAAGTCATAATTCACATCCAACAGTCATTTAGAGTCAAAAGATTAAATGATAAAATTTCATCATTATAGACCATTTTGGGAACGTTTGACATGTCCGGAGTCATCGTTTTTCATCCGAAAATTGATTTTTTGGACTGTACCAAAAATGATTCAAAATGTCAATTGGATCATGCCTCATGTTGAATAACCACTTTTTAAACCCTCACAGTGACCAAAATTGCCATTTTTACAGAGTTTTGCTTACTCAAAAGCTTCAATTTTGACCCGTTTCAGGCACAGAAATGACTTTAAACACACTTATTTTAGTTGAAAAAGTCATAATTCACATCCAACAGTCATTTAGAGTCAAAAGATTAAATGTTAAAATTTCATCATTATAGACCATTTTGGGAACGTTCGACATGTCCGGAGTCATCGTTTTTCATCCGAAAATTGATTTTTTGGACTGTACCAAAAATGATTCAAAATGTCAATGGGATTGTGCCTCATGTTGAATAACCACTTTTTAAACCCTCACAGTGACCAAAATTGCCATTTTTACAGAGTTTTTCTTACCCAAAAGCTTCAATTTTGACCCGTTTCAGGCACAGAAATGACTTTAAACACACTTATTTTAGTTGAAAAAGTCATAATTCACATCCAACAGTCATTTAGAGTCAAAAGATTAAATGTTAAAATTTCATCATTATAGACCATTTTGGGAACGTTTGACATGTCCGGAGTCATCGTTTTTCATGCGAAAATTGATTTTTTGGACTGTACCAAAAATGATTCAAAATGTCAATTGGATCGTGCCTCATGTTGAATAACCACTTTTTAAACCCTCACAGTGACCAAAATGGCCATTTTTACAGAGTTTTGCTTATTTAAAATCTTCAATTTTGACCCGTTTCAGTCACAGAAATGACTTTAAACACACTTATTTTAGTTGAAATTGTCATAATTCACATCCAACAGTCATTTAGAGTCAAAAGATTAAATGTTAAAATTTCATCATTATAGACCATTTTGGGAACGTTTGACATGTCCGGAGTCATCGTTTTTCATGCGAAAATTGATTTTTTGGACTGTACCAAAAATGATTCAAAATGTCAATTGGATCGTGCCTCATGTTGAATAACCACTTTTTAAACCCTCACAGTGACCAAAATGGCAATTTTTACAGAGTTTTGCTTATTTAAAAGCTTCAATTTTGACCCGTTTCAGTCACAGAAATGACTTTAAACACACTTATTTTAGTTGAAATTGTCATAATTCACATCCAACAGTCATTTAGAGTCAAAATATTAAATGTTAAAATTTCATCATTATAGACCATTTTGGGAACGTTCGACATGTCCGGAGTCATCGTTTTTCATCCGAAAATAGATTTTTTAGACTGTACCAAAAATGATTCAAAATGTCAATTGGATCGTGCCTCATGTTGAACAACCACTGTTTAAACCCTCACAGTGACCAAAATTGCCATTTTTACAGAGTTTTGCTTACTCAAAAGCTTCAATTTTGACCCGTTTCAGGCACAGAAATGACTTTAAACACACTTATTTTAGTTAAAAAAGTCAAAATTCACATCCAACAGTCATTTAGAGTCAAAAGATTAAATGTTAAAATTTCATCATTATAGACCATTTTGGGAACGTTCGACATGTCGGGAGTCATCGTTTTTCATCCGAAAATTGATTTTTTTGGACTGTACCAAAAATGATTCAAAATCTCAATTGGATCGTGCCTCATGTTGAATAACCACTTTTTAAACCCTCACAGTGACCAAAATTGCAATTTTTACAGAGTTTTGCTTACTCAAAAGCTTTAATTTTGACCCGTTTCAGGCACAGAAATGACTTTAAACACACTTATTTTAGTTGAAAAAGTCATAATTCACATCCAACAGTCATTTAGAGTCAAAAGATTAAATGTTAAAATTTCATCATTATAGACCATTTTGGGAACGTTCGACATGTCCAGAGTCATCGTTTTTCATCTGAAAATTGATTTTTTGGGCTGTACCAAAAATGATTCAAAATGTCAATTGGATCGTGCCTCATGTTGAATAACCACTTTTTAAACCCTCACAGTGACCAAAATGGCCATTTTTACAGAGTTTTGCTTATTTAAAAGCTTCAATTTTGACCCGTTTCAGTCACAGAAATGACTTTAAACACACTTATTTTAGTTGAAAAAGTCATAATTCACATCCAACAGTCATTTAGAGTCAAAAGATTAAATGTTAAAATTTCATCATTATAGACCATTTTGGGAACGTTCGACATGTCCAGAGTCATCGTTTTTCATCCGAAAATTGATTTTTTGGACTGTACCAAAAATGATTCAAAATGTCAATTGGATCGTGCCTCATGTTGAATAACCACTTTTTAAACTCTCACAGTGACCAAAATTGCCATTTTTACAGAGTTTTGCTTACTCAAAAGCTTCAATTTTGACCCGTTTCAGGCACAGAAATGACTTTAAACACACTTATTTTAGTTGAAAAAGTCATAATTCACATCCAACAGTCATTTAGAGTCAAAAGATTAAATGTTAAAATTTCATCATTATAGAACATTTTGGGAACATTCGACATGTCCGGAGTCATCGTTTTTCATCCGAAAATTGATTTTTTTGGACTGTACCAAAAATGATTCAAAATGTCAATTGGATCGTGCCTCATGTTGAATAACCACTTTTTAAACCCTCACAGTGACCAAAATTGCCATTTTTACAGAGTTTTTCTTACCCAAAAGCTTCAATTTTGACCCGTTTCAGGCACAGAAATGACTTTAAACACACTTATTTTAGTTGAAAAAGTCATAATTCACATCCAACAGTCATTTAGAGTCAAAAGATTAAATGTTAAAATTTCATCATTATAGACCATTTTGGGAACGTTTGACATGTCCGGAGTCATCGTTTTTCATGCGAAAATTGATTTTTTGGACTGTACCAAAAATGATTCAAAATGTCAATTGGATCGTGCCTCATGTTGAATAACCACTTTTTAAACCCTCACAGTGACCAAAATGGCCATTTTTACAGAGTTTTGCTTATTTAAAAGCTTCAATTTTGACCCGTTTCAGTCACAGAAATGACTTTAAACACACTTATTTTAGTTGAAATTGTCATAATTCACATCCAACAGTCATTTAGAGTCAAAAGATTAAATGTTAAAATTTCATCATTATAGAACATTTTGGGAACATTCGACATGTCCGGAGTCATCGTTTTTCATCCGAAAATTGATTTTTTTGGACTGTACCAAAAATGATTCAAAATGACAATTGGATCGTGCCTCATGTTGAATAACCACTTTTTAAACCCTCACAGTGACCAAAATTGCCATTTTTACAGAGTTTTGCTTACTCAAAAGCTTCAATTTTGACCCGTGTCAGGCACAGAAATGACTTTAAACACACTTATTTTAGTTGAAAAAGTCATAATTCACATCCAACAGTCATTTAGAGTCAAAAGATTAAATGATAAAATTTCATCATTATAGACCATTTTGGGAACGTTCGACATGTCCGGAGTCATCGTTTTTCATCCGAAAATTGATTTTTTGGACTGTACCAAAATGATTCAAAATGTCAATGGGATCGTGCCTCATGTTGAATAACCACTTTTTAAACCCTCACAGTGACCAAAATTGCCATTTTTACAGAGTTTTTCTTACCCAAAAGCTTCAATTTTGACCCGTTTCAGGCACAGAAATGACTTTAAACACACTTATTTTAGTTGAAAAAGTCATAATTCACATCCAACAGTCATTTAGAGTCAAAAGATTAAATGTTAAAATTTCATCATTATAGACCATTTTGGGAACGTTTGACATGTCCGGAGTCATCGTTTTTCATGCGAAAATTGATTTTTTGGACTGTACCAAAAATGATTCAAAATGTCAATTGGATCGTGCCTCATGTTGAATAACCACTTTTTAAACCCTCACAGTGACCAAAATGGCCATTTTTACAGAGTTTTGCTTATTTAAAAGCTTCAATTTTGACCCGTTTCAGTCACAGAAATGACTTTAAACACACTTATTTTAGTTGAAATTGTCATAATTCACATCCAACAGTCATTTAGAGTCAAAATATTAAATGTTAAAATTTCATCATTATAGACCATTTTGGGAACGTTCGACATGTCCGGAGTCATCGTTTTTCATCCGAAAATAGATTTTTTGGACTGTACCAAAAATGATTCAAAATGTCAATTGGATCGTGCCTCATGTTGAATAACCACTTTTTAAACCCTCACAGTGACCAAAATTGCAATTTTTACAGAGTTTTGCTTACTCAAAAGCTTTAATTTTGACCCGTTTCAGGCACAGAAATGACTTTAAACACACTTATTTTAGTTGAAAAAGTCATAATTCACATCCAACAGTCATTTAGAGTCAAAAGATTAAATGTTAAAATTTCATCATTATAGACCATTTTGGGAACGTTCGACATGTCCAGAGTCATCGTTTTTCATCCGAAAATTGATTTTTTGGACTGTACCAAAAATGATTCAAAATGTCAATTGGATCGTGCCTCATGTTGAATAACCACTTTTTAAACCCTCACAGTGACCAAAATTGCCATTTTTACAGAGTTTTGCTTACTCAAAAGCTTCAATTTTGACCCGTTTCAGTCACAGAAATGACTTTAAACACACTTATTTTAGTTGAAAAAGTCATAATTCACATCCAACAGTCATTTAGAGTCAAAAGATTAAATGTTAAAATTTCATCATTATAGACCATTTTGGGAACGTTCGACATGTCCAGAGTCATCGTTTTTCATCCGAAAATTGATTTTTTGGACTGTACCAAAAATGATTCAAAATGTCAATTGGATCGTGCCTCATGTTGAATAACCACTTTTTAAACCCTCACAGTGACCAAAATTGCCATTTTTACAGAGTTTTGCTTACTCAAAAGCTTCAATTTTGACCCGTTTCAGGCACAGAAATGACTTTAAACACACTTATTTTAGTTGAAAAAGTCATAATTCACATCCAACAGTCATTTAGAGTCAAAAGATTAAATGTTAAAATTTCATCATTATATAACATTTTGGGAACATTCGACATGTCCGGAGTCATCGTTTTTCATCCGAAATTTGATTTTTTTGGACTGTACCAAAAATGATTCAAAATGTCAATTGGATCGTGCCTCATGTTGAATAACCACTTTTTAAACCCTCACAGTGACCAAAATTGCCATTTTTACAGAGTTTTTCTTACCCAAAAGCTTCAATTTTGACCCGTTTCAGGCACAGAAATGACTTTAAACACACTTATTTTAGTTGAAAAAGTCATAATTCACATCCAACAGTCATTTAGAGTCAAAAGATTAAATGTTAAAATTTCATCATTATAGACCATTTTGGGATCGTTCGACTGGTCCGGAGTCATCGTTTTTCATCTGAAAATTGATTTTTTGGACTGTACCAAAAATGATTCAAAATGTCAATTGGATCATGCCTCATGTTGAAAAACCACTTTTTAAACCATCACAGTGACCAAAATGGCCATTTTTACAGAGTTTTGCTTATTTAAAAGCTTCAATTTTGACCCGTTTCAGTCACAGAAATGACTTTAAACACACTTATTTTAGTTGAAATTGTCATAATTCACATCCAACAGTCATTTAGAGTCAAAAGATTAAATGTTAAAATTTCATCATTATAGAACATTTTGGGAACATTCGACATGTCCGGAGTCATCGTTTTTCATCCAAAAATTGATTTTTTTGGACTGTACCAAAAATGATTCAAAATGACAATTGGATCGTGCCTCATGTTGAATAACCACTTTTTAAACCCTCACAGTGACCAAAATTGCCATTTTTACAGAGTTCTGCTTACTCAAAAGCTTCAATTTTGACCCGTGTCAGGCACAGAAATGACTTTAAACACACTTATTTTAGTTGAAAAAGTCATAATTCACATCCAACAGTCATTTAGAGTCAAAAGATTAAATGATAAAATTTCATCATTATAGACCATTTTAGGAACGTTTGACATGTCCGGAGTCATCGTTTTTCATCCGAAAATTGATTTTTTGGACTGTACCAAAAATGATTCAAAATGTCAATTGGATCGAGCCTCATGTTGAATAACCACTTTTTAAACCCTCACAGTGACCAAAATTGCCATTTTTACAGAGTTTTTCTTACCCAAAAGCTTCAATTTTGACCCGTTTCAGGCACAGAAATGACTTTAAACACACTTATTTTAGTTGAAAAAGTCATAATTCACATCCAACAGTCATTTAGAGTCAAAAGATTAAATGTTAAAATTTCATCATTATAGACCATTTTGGGAACGTTTGACATGTCCGGAGTCATCGTTTTTCATGCGAAAATTGATTTTTTGGACTGTACCAAAAATGATTCAAAATGTCAATTGGATCGTGCCTCATGTTGAATAACCACTTTTTAAACCCTCACAGTGACCAAAATGGCAATTTTTACAGAGTTTTGCTTATTTAAAAGCTTCAATTTTGACCCGTTTCAGTCACAGAAATTACTTTAAACACACTTATTTTAGTTGAAATTGTCATAATTCACATCCAACAGTCATTTAGAGTCAAAATATTAAATGTTAAAATTTCATCATTATAGACCATTTTGGGAACGTTCGACATGTCCGGAGTCATCGTTTTTCATCCGAAAATAGATTTTTTAGACTGTACCAAAAATGATTCAAAATGTCAATTGGATCGTGCCTCATGTTGAATAACCACTGTTTAAACCCTCACAGTGACCAAAATTGCCATTTTTACAGAGTTTTGCTTACTCAAAAGCTTTAATTTTGACCTGTTTCAGGCACAGAAATAACCTTAAACACACTTATTTTAGTTGAAAAAGTCATAATTCACATCCAACAGTCATTTAGAGTCAAATGATTAAATGTTAAAATTTCATCATTATAGACCATTTTGGGAACGTTCGACATGTCCGGAGTCATCGTTTTTCATCCGAAAATTGATTTTTTTGACTGTACCAAAAATGATTCAAAATGTCAATTGGATCGTGCCTCATGTTGAATAACCACTGTTTAAACCCTCACAGTGACCAAAATTGCCATTTTTACAGAGTTTTGCTTACTCAAAAGCTTCAATTTTGACCCGTTTCAGGCACAGAAATGACTTTAAACACACTTATTTTAGTTAAAAAAGTCAAAATTCACATCCAACAGTCATTTAGAGTCAAAAGATTAAATGTTAAAATTTCATCATTATAGACCATTTTGGGAACGTTCGACATGTCGGGAGTCATCGTTTTTCATCCGAAAATTGATTTTTTTGGACTGTACCAAAAATGATTCAAAATGTCAATTGGATCGTGCCTCATGTTGAATAACCACTTTTTAAACCCTCACAGTGACCAAAATTGCAATTTTTACAGAGTTTTGCTACTCAAAAGCTTTAATTTTGACCCGTTTCAGGCACAGAAATGACTTTAAACACACTTATTTTAGTTGAAAAAGTCATAATTCACATCCAACAGTCATTTAGAGTCAAAAGATTAAATGTTAAAATTTCATCATTATAGACCATTTTGGGAACGTTCGACATGTCCGGAGTCATCGTTTTTCATCCGAAAATAGATTTTTTAGACTGTACCAAAAATGATTCAAAATGTCAATTGGATCGTGCCTCATGTTGAACAACCACTGTTTAAACCCTCACAGTGACCAAAATTGCCATTTTTACAGAGTTTTGCTTACTCAAAAGCTTTAATTTTGACCTGTTTCAGGCACAGAAATAACCTTAAACACACTTATTTTAGTTGAAAAAGTCATAATTCACATCCAACAGTCATTTAGAGTCAAATGATTAAATGTTAAAATTTCATCATTATAGACCATTTTGGGAACGTTCGACATGTCCGGAGTCATCGTTTTTCATCCGAAAATTGATTTTTTTGACTGTACCAAAAATGATTCAAAATGTCAATTGGATCGTGCCTCATGTTGAATAACCACTGTTTAAACCCTCACAGTGACCAAAATTGCCATTTTTACAGAGTTTTGCTTACTCAAAAGCTTCAATTTTGACCCGTTTCAGGCACAGAAATGACTTTAAACACACTTATTTTAGTTAAAAAAGTCAAAATTCACATCCAACAGTCATTTAGAGTCAAAAGATTAAATGTTAAAATTTCATCATTATAGACCATTTGGGGAACGTTCGACATGTCGGGAGTCATCGTTTTTCATCCGAAAATTGATTTTTTTGGACTGTACCAAAAATGATTCAAAATGTCAATTGGATCGTGCCTCATGTTGAATAACCACTTTTTAAACCCTCACAGTGACCAAAATTGCCATTTTTACAGAGTTTTGCTTACTCAAAAGCTTCAATTTTGACCCGTTTCAGGCACAGAAATGACTTTAAACACACTTATTTTAGTTGAAAAAGTCATAATTCACATCCACAGTCATTTAGAGTCAAAAGATTAAATGTTAAAATTTCATCATTATAGACCATTTTGGGAACGTTCGACATGTCCGGAGTCATTGTTTTTCATCCGAAAATTGATTTTTTGGACTGTACCAAAAATGATTCAAAATGTCAATTGGATCGTGCCTCATGTTGAATAACCACTTTTTAAACCCTCACAGTGACCAAAATTGCCATTTTTACAGAGTTTTGCTTACTCAAAAGCTTCCATTTTGACCCGTTTCAGGCACAGAAATGATTTTCAACACACTTATTTTAGTTGACAAAGTCACAATTCACATCCAACAGTAATTTAGAGTCAAAAGATTAAATGTTAAAATTTCATCATTATAGACCATTTTGGGATCGTTCGACTGGTCCGGAGTCATCGTTTTTCATCCGAAAATTGATTTTTTGGACTGTACCAAAAATGATTCAAAATGTCAATTGGATCATGCCTCATGGTGAATAACCACTTTTTAAACCCTCACAGTGACCAAAATGGCCATTTTTACAGAGTTTTGCTTATTTAAAATCTTCAATTTTGACCCGTTTCAGTCACAGAAATGACTTTAAACACACTTATTTTAGTTGAAATTGTCATAATTCACATCCAACAGTCATTTAGAGTCAAAAGATTAAATGTTAAAATTTCATCATTATAGACCATTTTGGGAACGTTTGGCATGTCCGGAGTCATCGTTTTTCATGCGAAAATTGATTTTTTGGACTGTACCAAAAATGATTCAAAATGTCAATTGGATCGTGCCTCATGTTGAATAACCACTTTTTAAACCCTCACAGTGACCAAAATGGCAATTTTTACAGAGTTTTGCTTATTTAAAAGCTTCAATTTTGACCCGTTTCAGTCACAGAAATGACTTTAAACACACTTATTTTAGTTGAAATTGTCATAATTCACATCCAACAGTCATTTAGAGTCAAAATATTAAATGTTAAAATTTCATCATTATAGACCATTTTGGGAACGTTCGACATGTCCGGAGTCATCGTTTTTCATCCGAAAATAGATTTTTTAGACTGTACCAAAAATGATTCAAAATGTCAATTGGATCGTGCCTCATGTTGAACAACCACTGTTTAAACCCTCACAGTGACCAAAATTGCCATTTTTACAGAGTTTTGCTTACTCAAAAGCTTTAATTTTGACCTGTTTCAGGCACAGAAATAACCTTAAACACACTTATTTTAGTTGAAAAATTGATAATTCACATCCAACAGTCATTTAGAGTCAAATGATTAAATGTTAAAATTTCATCATTATAGACCATTTTGGGAACGTTCGACATGTCCGGAGTCATCGTTTTTCATCCGAAAATTGATTTTTTTGACTGTACCAAAAATGATTCAAAATGTCAATTGGATCGTGCCTCATGTTGAATAACCACTGTTTAAACCCTCACAGTGACCAAAATTGCCATTTTTACAGAGTTTTGCTTACTCAAAAGCTTCAATTTTGACCCGTTTCAGGCACAGAAATGACTTTAAACACACTTATTTTAGTTAAAAAAGTCAAAATTCACATCCAACAGTCATTTAGAGTCAAAAGATTAAATGTTAAAATTTCATCATTATAGACCATTTTGGGAACGTTCGACATGTCGGGAGTCATCGTTTTTCATCCGAAAATTGATTTTTTTGGACTGTACCAAAAATGATTCAAAATGTCAATTGGATCGTGCCTCATGTTGAATAACCACTTTTTAAACCCTCACAGTGACCAAAATTGCCATTTTTACAGAGTTTTGCTTACTCAAAAGCTTCAATTTTGACCCGTTTCAGGCACAGAAATGACTTTAAACACACTTATTTTAGTTGAAAAAGTCATAATTCACATCCACAGTCATTTAGAGTCAAAAGATTAAATGTTAAAATTTCATCATTATAGACCATTTTGGGAACGTTCGACATGTCCGGAGTCATCGTTTTTCATCCGAAAATTGATTTTTTGGACTGTACCAAAAATGATTCAAAATGTCAATTGGATCGTGCCTCATGTTGAATAACCACTTTTTAAACCCTCACAGTGACCAAAATTGCCATTTTTACAGAGTTTTGCTTACTCAAAAGCTTCCATTTTGACCCGTTTCAGGCACAGAAATGACTTTCAACACACTTATTTTAGTTGACAAAGTCACAATTCACATCCAACAGTAATTTAGAGTCAAAAGATTAAATGTTAAAATTTCATCATTATAGACCATTTTGGGATCGTTCGACTGGTCCGGAGTCATCGTTTTTCATCCGAAAATTGATTTTTTGGACTGTACCAAAAATGATTCAAAATGTCAATTGGATCATGCCTCATGGTGAATAACCACTTTTTAAACCCTCACAGTGACCAAAATTGCCATTTTTACAGAGTTTTGCTTACTCAAAAGCTTCAATTTTGACCCGTTTCAGGCACAAAAATAACTTTAAACACACTTATTTTAGTTGACAAAGTCACAATTCACATCCATCGGTCATTTAGAGTCAAAAGATTAAATGTTAAAATTTCATCATTATAGACCATTTTGGGATCGTTCGACTGGTCCGGAGTCATCGTTTTTCATCCAAAAATTGATTTTTTGGACTGTACCAAAAATGATTCAAAATGTCAATTGGATCATGCCTCATGTTGAATAACCACTTTTTAAACCCTCACAGTGACCAAAATTGCCATTTTTACAGAGTTTTGCTTACTCAAAAGCTTCAATTTTGACCCGTTTCAGGCACAAAAATGACTTTAAACACACTTATTTTAGTTGACAAAGTCACAATTCACATCCAACAGTAATTTAGAGTCAAAAGATTAAATGTTAAAATTTCATCATTATAGACCATTTTGGGATTGTTCGACTGGTCCGGAGTCATCGTTTTTCATCTGAAAATTGATTTTTTGGGCTGTACCAAAAATGATTTAAAATGTCAATTGGATCGTGCCTCATGTTGAATAACCACTTTTTAAACCCTCACAGTGACCAAAATGGCCATTTTTACAGAGTTTTGCTTATTTAAAAGCTTCAATTTTGACCCGTTTCAGTCACAGAAATGACTTTAAACACACTTATTTTAGTTGAAAAAGTCATAATTCACATCCAACAGTCATTTAGAGTCAAAAGATTAAATGTTAAAATTTCATCATTATAGACCATTTTGGGAACGTTCGACATGTCCAGAGTCATCGTTTTTCATCCGAAAATTGATTTTTTGGACTGTACCAAAAATGATTCAAAATGTCAATTGGATCGTGCCTCATGTTGAATAACCACTTTTTAAACTCTCACAGTGACCAAAATTGCCATTTTTACAGAGTTTTGCTTACTCAAAAGCTTCAATTTTGACCCGTTTCAGGCACAGAAATGACTTTAAACACACTTATTTTAGTTGAAAAAGTCATAATTCACATCCAACAGTCATTTAGAGTCAAAAGATTAAATGTTAAAATTTCATCATTATAGAACATTTTGGGAACATTCGACATGTCCGGAGTCATCGTTTTTCATCCGAAAATTGATTTTTTTGGACTGTACCAAAAATGATTCAAAATGTCAATTGGATCGTGCCTCATGTTGAATAACCACTTTTTAAACCCTCACAGTGACCAAAATTGCCATTTTTACAGAGTTTTTCTTACCCAAAAGCTTCAATTTTGACCCGTTTCAGGCACAGAAATGACTTTAAACACACTTATTTTAGTTGAAAAAGTCATAATTCACATCCAACAGTCATTTAGAGTCAAAAGATTAAATGTTAAAATTTCATCATTATAGACCATTTTGGGAACGTTTGACATGTCCGGAGTCATCGTTTTTCATGCGAAAATTGATTTTTTGGACTGTACCAAAAATGATTCAAAATGTCAATTGGATCGTGCCTCATGTTGAATAACCACTTTTTAAACCCTCACAGTGACCAAAATGGCCATTTTTACAGAGTTTTGCTTATTTAAAAGCTTCAATTTTGACCCGTTTCAGTCACAGAAATGACTTTAAACACACTTATTTTAGTTGAAATTGTCATAATTCACATCCAACAGTCATTTAGAGTCAAAAGATTAAATGTTAAAATTTCATCATTATAGAACATTTTGGGAACATTCGACATGTCCGGAGTCATCGTTTTTCATCCGAAAATTGATTTTTTTGGACTGTACCAAAAATGATTCAAAATGACAATTGGATCGTGCCTCATGTTGAATAACCACTTTTTAAACCCTCACAGTGACCAAAATTGCCATTTTTACAGAGTTTTGCTTACTCAAAAGCTTCAATTTTGACCCGTGTCAGGCACAGAAATGACTTTAAACACACTTATTTTAGTTGAAAAAGTCATAATTCACATCCAACAGTCATTTAGAGTCAAAAGATTAAATGATAAAATTTCATCATTATAGACCATTTTAGGAACGTTTGACATGTCCGGAGTCATCGTTTTTCATCCGAAAATTGATTTTTTGGACTGTACCAAAAATGATTCAAAATGTCAATTGGATCGAGCCTCATGTTGAATAACCACTTTTTAAACCCTCACAGTGACCAAAATTGCCATTTTTACAGAGTTTTGCTTACTCAAAAGCTTCAATTTTGACCCGTTTCAGGCACAGAAATGACTTTAAACACACTTATTTTAGTTGAAAAAGTCATAATTCACATCCAACAGTCATTTAGAGTCAAAAGATTAAATGTTAAAATTTCATCATTATAGACCATTTTGGGAACGTTCGACATGTCCGGAGTCATCGTTTTTCATCCGAAAATTGATTTTTTGGACTGTACCAAAATGATTCAAAATGTCAATGGGATCGTGCCTCATGTTGAATAACCACTTTTTAAACCCTCACAGTGACCAAAATTGCCATTTTTACAGAGTTTTTCTTACCCAAAAGCTTCAATTTTGACCCGTTTCAGGCACAGAAATGACTTTAAACACACTTATTTTAGTTGAAAAAGTCATAATTCACATCCAACAGTCATTTAGAGTCAAAAGATTAAATGTTAAAATTTCATCATTATAGACCATTTTGGAACGTTTGACATGTCCGG
This sequence comes from Lissotriton vulgaris, assembly GCF_964263255.1. Classification (NCBI taxonomy): domain Eukaryota; kingdom Metazoa; phylum Chordata; class Amphibia; order Caudata; family Salamandridae; genus Lissotriton; species Lissotriton vulgaris. Next base: position 70,639 of record NW_028251307.1, read on the forward strand.
AGTCATCGTTTTTCATGCGAAAATTGATTTTTTGGACTGTACCAAAAATGATTCAAAATGTCAATTGGATCGTGCCTCATGTTGAATAACCACTTTTTAAACCCTCACAGTGACCAAAATGGCAATTTTTACAGAGTTTTGCTTATTTAAAAGCTTCAATTTTGACCCACCCGTTTCAGTCACAGAAATGACTTTAAACACACTTATTTTAGTTGAAATTGTCATAATTCACATCCAACAGTCATTTAGAGTCAAAATATTAAATGTTAAAATTTCATCATTATAGACCATTTTGGGAACGTTCGACATGTCCGGAGTCATCGTTTTTCATCCGAAAATAGATTTTTTAGACTGTACCAAAAATGATTCAAAATGTCAATTGGATCGTGCCTCATGTTGAATAACCACTGTTTAAACCCTCACAGTGACCAAAATTGCCATTTTTACAGAGTTTTGCTTACTCAAAAGCTTCAATTTTGACCCGTTTCAGGCACAGAAATGACTTTAAACACACTTATTTTAGTTAAAAAAGTCAAAATTCACATCCAACAGTCATTTAGAGTCAAAAGATTAAATGTTAAAATTTCATCATTATAGACCATTTTGGGAACGTTCGACATGTCGGGAGTCATCGTTTTTCATCCGAAAATTGATTTTTTGGACTGTACCAAAAATGATTCAAAATGTCAATTGGATCGTGCCTCATGTTGAATAACCACTTTTTAAACCCTCACAGTGACCAAAATTGCCATTTTTACAGAGTTTTGCTTACTCAAAAGCTTCAATTTTGACCCGTTTCAGGCACAGAAATGACTTTAAACACACTTATTTTAGTTGAAAAAGTCATAATTCACATCCACAGTCATTTAGAGTCAAAAGATTAAATGTTAAAATTTCATCATTATAGACCATTTTGGGAACGTTCGACATGTCCGGAGTCATCGTTTTTCATCCGAAAATTGATTTTTTGGACTGTACCAAAAATGATTCAAAATGTCAATTGGATCGTGCCTCATGTTGAATAACCACTTTTTAAACCCTCACAGTGACCAAAATTGCCATTTTTACAGAGTTTTGCTTACTCAAAAGCTTCCATTTTGACCCGTTTCAGGCACAGAAATGACTTTCAACACACTTATTTTAGTTGACAAAGTCACAATTCACATCCAACAGTAATTTAGAGTCAAAAGATTAAATGTTAAAATTTCATCATTATAGACCATTTTGGGATCGTTCGACTGGTCCGGAGTCATCGTTTTTCATCCGAAAATTGATTTTTTGGACTGTACCAAAAATGATTCAAAATGTCAATTGGATCATGCCTCATGGTGAATAACCACTTTTTAAACCCTCACAGTGACCAAAATTGCCATTTTTACAGAGTTTTGCTTACTCAAAAGCTTCAATTTTGACCCGTTTCAGGCACAAAAATAACTTTAAACACACTTATTTTAGTTGACAAAGTCACAATTCACATCCATCGGTCATTTAGAGTCAAAAGATTAAATGTTAAAATTTCATCATTATAGACCATTTTGGGATCGTTCGACTGGTCCGGAGTCATCGTTTTCATCCAAAAATTGATTTTTTGGACTGTACCAAAAATGATTCAAAATGTCAATTGGATCATGCCTCATGTTGAATAACCACTTTTTAAACCCTCACAGTGACCAAAATTGCCATTTTTACAGAGTTTTGCTTACTCAAAAGCTTCAATTTTGACCCGTTTCAGGCACAAAAATGACTTTAAACACACTTATTTTAGTTGACAAAGTCACAATTCACATCCAACAGTAATTTAGAGTCAAAAGATTAAATGTTAAAATTTCATCATTATAGACCATTTTGGGATTGTTCGACTGGTCCGGAGTCATCGTTTTTCATCTGAAAATTGATTTTTTGGGCTGTACCAAAAATGATTTAAAATGTCAATTGGATCGTGCCTCATGTTGAATAACCACTTTTTAAACCCTCACAGTGACCAAAATGGCCATTTTTACAGAGTTTTGCTTATTTAAAAGCTTCAATTTTGACCCGTTTCAGTCACAGAAATGACTTTAAACACACTTATTTTAGTTGAAAAAGTCATAATTCACATCCAACAGTCATTTAGAGTCAAAAGATTAAATGTTAAAATTTCATCATTATAGACCATTTTGGGAACGTTCGACATGTCCAGAGTCATCGTTTTTCATCCGAAAATTGATTTTTTGGACTGTACCAAAAATGATTCAAAATGTCAATTGGATCGTGCCTCATGTTGAATAACCACTTTTTAAACTCTCACAGTGACCAAAATTGCCATTTTTACAGAGTTTTGCTTACTCAAAAGCTTCAATTTTGACCCGTTTCAGGCACAGAAATGACTTTAAACACACTTATTTTAGTTGAAAAAGTCATAATTCACATCCAACAGTCATTTAGAGTCAAAAGATTAAATGTTAAAATTTCATCATTATAGAACATTTTGGGAACATTCGACATGTCCGGAGTCATCGTTTTTCATCCGAAAATTGATTTTTTTGGACTGTACCAAAAATGATTCAAAATGTCAATTGGATCGTGCCTCATGTTGAATAACCACTTTTTAAACCCTCACAGTGACCAAAATTGCCATTTTTACAGAGTTTTTCTTACCCAAAAGCTTCAATTTTGACCCGTTTCAGGCACAGAAATGACTTTAAACACACTTATTTTAGTTGAAAAAGTCATAATTCACATCCAACAGTCATTTAGAGTCAAAAGATTAAATGTTAAAATTTCATCATTATAGACCATTTTGGGAACGTTTGACATGTCCGGAGTCATCGTTTTTCATGCGAAAATTGATTTTTTGGACTGTACCAAAAATGATTCAAAATGTCAATTGGATCGTGCCTCATGTTGAATAACCACTTTTTAAACCCTCACAGTGACCAAAATGGCCATTTTTACAGAGTTTTGCTTATTTAAAAGCTTCAATTTTGACCCGTTTCAGTCACAGAAATGACTTTAAACACACTTATTTTAGTTGAAATTGTCATAATTCACATCCAACAGTCATTTAGAGTCAAAAGATTAAATGTTAAAATTTCATCATTATAGAACATTTTGGGAACATTCGACATGTCCGGAGTCATCGTTTTTCATCCGAAAATTGATTTTTTTGGACTGTACCAAAAATGATTCAAAATGACAATTGGATCGTGCCTCATGTTGAATAACCACTTTTTAAACCCTCACAGTGACCAAAATTGCCATTTTTACAGAGTTTTGCTTACTCAAAAGCTTCAATTTTGACCCGTGTCAGGCACAGAAATGACTTTAAACACACTTATTTTAGTTGAAAAAGTCATAATTCACATCCAACAGTCATTTAGAGTCAAAAGATTAAATGATAAAATTTCATCATTATAGACCATTTTAGGAACGTTTGACATGTCCGGAGTCATCGTTTTTCATCCGAAAATTGATTTTTTGGACTGTACCAAAAATGATTCAAAATGTCAATTGGATCGAGCCTCATGTTGAATAACCACTTTTTAAACCCTCACAGTGACCAAAATTGCCATTTTTACAGAGTTTTGCTTACTCAAAAGCTTCAATTTTGACCCGTTTCAGGCACAGAAATGACTTTAAACACACTTATTTTAGTTGAAAAAGTCATAATTCACATCCAACAGTCATTTAGAGTCAAAAGATTAAATGTTAAAATTTCATCATTATAGACCATTTTGGGAACGTTCGACATGTCCGGAGTCATCGTTTTTCATCCGAAAATTGATTTTTTGGACTGTACCAAAATGATTCAAAATGTCAATGGGATCGTGCCTCATGTTGAATAACCACTTTTTAAACCCTCACAGTGACCAAAATTGCCATTTTTACAGAGTTTTTCTTACCCAAAAGCTTCAATTTTGACCCGTTTCAGGCACAGAAATGACTTTAAACACACTTATTTTAGTTGAAAAAGTCATAATTCACATCCAACAGTCATTTAGAGTCAAAAGATTAAATGTTAAAATTTCATCATTATAGACCATTTTGGGAACGTTTGACATGTCCGGAGTCATCGTTTTTCATGCGAAAATTGATTTTTTGGACTGTACCAAAAATGATTCAAAATGTCAATTGGATCGTGCCTCATGTTGAATAACCACTTTTTAAACCCTCACAGTGACCAAAATGGCAATTTTTACAGAGTTTTGCTTATTTAAAAGCTTCAATTTTGACCCGTTTCAGTCACAGAAATGACTTTAAACACACTTATTTTAGTTGAAATTGTCATAATTCACATCCAACAGTCATTTAGAGTCAAAATATTAAATGTTAAAATTTCATCATTATAGACCATTTTGGGAACGTTCGACATGTCCGGAGTCATCGTTTTTCATCCGAAAATAGATTTTTTAGACTGTACCAAAAATGATTCAAAATGTCAATTGGATCGTGCCTCATGTTGAATAACCACTGTTTAAACCCTCACAGTGACCAAAATTGCCATTTTTACAGAGTTTTGCTTACTCAAAAGCTTTAATTTTGACCTGTTTCAGGCACAGAAATAACCTTAAACACACTTATTTTAGTTGAAAAAGTCATAATTCACATCCAACAGTCATTTAGAGTCAAATGATTAAATGTTAAAATTTCATCATTATAGACCATTTTGGGAACGTTCGACATGTCCGGAGTCATCGTTTTTCATCCGAAAATTGATTTTTTTGACTGTACCAAAAATGATTCAAAATGTCAATTGGATCGTGCCTCATGTTGAATAACCACTGTTTAAACCCTCACAGTGACCAAAATTGCCATTTTTACAGAGTTTTGCTTACTCAAAAGCTTCAATTTTGACCCGTTTCAGGCACAGAAATGACTTTAAACACACTTATTTTAGTTAAAAAAGTCAAAATTCACATCCAACAGTCATTTAGAGTCAAAAGATTAAATGTTAAAATTTCATCATTATAGACCATTTTGGGAACGTTCGACATGTCGGGAGTCATCGTTTTTCATCCGAAAATTGATTTTTTTGGACTGTACCAAAAATGATTCAAAATGTCAATTGGATCGTGCCTCATGTTGAATAACCACTTTTTAAACCCTCACAGTGACCAAAATTGCAATTTTTACAGAGTTTTGCTTACTCAAAAGCTTTAATTTTGACCCGTTTCAGGCACAGAAATGACTTTAAACACACTTATTTTAGTTGAAAAAGTCATAATTCACATCCAACAGTCATTTAGAGTCAAAAGATTAAATGTTAAAATTTCATCATTATAGACCATTTTGGGAACGTTCGACATGTCCAGAGTCATCGTTTTTCATCCGAAAATTGATTTTTTGGACTGTACCAAAAATGATTCAAAATGTCAATTGGATCGTGCCTCATGTTGAATAACCACTTTTTAGACCCTCACAGTGACCAAAATTGCCATTTTTACAGAGTTTTGCTTACTCAAAAGCTTCAATTTTGACCCGTTTCAGTCACAGAAATGACTTTAAACACACTTATTTTAGTTGAAAAAGTCATAATTCACATCCAACAGTCATTTAGAGTCAAAAGATTAAATGTTAAAATTTCATCATTATAGACCATTTTGGGAACGTTCGACATGTCCAGAGTCATCGTTTTTCATCCGAAAATTGATTTTTTGGACTGTACCAAAAATGATTCAAAATGTCAATTGGATCGTGCCTCATGTTGAATAACCACTTTTTAAACCCTCACAGTGACCAAAATTGCCATTTTTACAGAGTTTTGCTTACTCAAAAGCTTCAATTTTGACCCGTTTCAGGCACAGAAATGACTTTAAACACACTTATTTTAGTTGAAAAAGTCATAATTCACATCCAACAGTCATTTAGAGTCAAAAGATTAAATGTTAAAATTTCATCATTATAGAACATTTTGGGAACATTCGACATGTCCGGAGTCATCGTTTTTCATCCGAAAATTGATTTTTTTGGACTGTACCAAAAATTATTCAAAATGTCAATTGGATCGTGCCTCATGTTGAATAACCACTTTTTAAACCCTCACAGTGACCAAAATTGCCATTTTTACAGAGTTTTTCTTACCCAAAAGCTTCAATTTTGACCCGTTTCAGGCACAGAAATGACTTTAAACACACTTATTTTAGTTGAAAAAGTCATAATTCACATCCAACAGTCATTTAGAGTCAAAAGATTAAATGTTAAAATTTCATCATTATAGACCATTTTGGGATCGTTCGACTGGTCCGGAGTCATCGTTTTTCATCTGAAAATTGATTTTTTGGACTGTACCAAAAATGATTCAAAATGTCAATTGGATCATGCCTCATGTTGAAAAACCACTTTTTAAACCATCACAGTGACCAAAATTGCCATTTTTACAGAGTTTTGCTTACTCAAAAGCTTCAATTTTGACCCGTTTCAGGCACAGAAATGACTTTAAACACACTTATTTTAGTTGACAAAGTCACAATTCACATCCAACAGTAATTTAGAGTCAAAAGATTAAATGTTAAAATTTCATCATTATAGACCATTTTGGGAACGTTTGACATGTCCGGAGTCATCGTTTTTCATGCGAAAATTGATTTTTTGGACTGTACCAAAAATGATTCAAAATGTCAATTGGATCGTGCCTCATGTTGAATAACCACTTTTTAAACCCTCACAGTGACCAAAATGGCCATTTTTACAGAGTTTTGCTTATTTAAAAGCTTCAATTTTGACCCGTTTCAGTCACAGAAATGACTTTAAACACACTTATTTTAGTTGAAAAAGTCATAATTCACATCCAACAGTCATTTAGAGTCAAAAGATTAAATGATAAAATTTCATCATTATAGACCATTTTAGGAACGTTTGACATGTCCGGAGTCATCGTTTTTCATCCGAAAATTGATTTTTTGGACTGTACCAAAAATGATTCAAAATGTCAATTGGATCGAGCCTCATGTTGAATAACCACTTTTTAAACCCTCACAGTGACCAAAATTGCCATTTTTACAGAGTTTTGCTTACTCAAAAGCTTCAATTTTGACCTGTTTCAGGCACAGAAATGACTTTAAACACACTTATTTTAGTTGAAAAAGTCATAATTCACATCCAACAGTCATTTAGAGTCAAAAGATTAAATGTTAAAATTTCATCATTATAGACCATTTTGGGAACGTTCGACATGTCCGGAGTCATCGTTTTTCATCCGAAAATTGATTTTTTGGACTGTACCAAAATGATTCAAAATGTCAATGGGATCGTGCCTCATGTTGAATAACCACTTTTTAAACCCTCACAGTGACCAAAATTGCCATTTTTACAGAGTTTTTCTTACCCAAAAGCTTCAATTTTGACCCGTTTCAGGCACAGAAATGACTTTAAACACACTTATTTTAGTTGAAAAAGTCATAATTCACATTCAACAGTCATTTAGAGTCAAAAGATTAAATGTTAAAATTTCATCATTATAGACCATTTTGGGAACGTTTGACATGTCCGGAGTCATCGTTTTTCATGCGAAAATTGATTTTTTGGACTGTACCAAAAATGATTCAAAATGTCAATTGGATCGTGCCTCATGTTGAATAACCACTTTTTAAACCCTCACAGTGACCAAAATGGCAATTTTTACAGAGTTTTGCTTATTTAAAAGCTTCAATTTTGACCCGTTTCAGGCACAGAAATGACTTTAAACACACTTATTTTAGTTGAAAAAGTCATAATTCACATCCAACAGTCATTTAGAGTCAAAAGATTAAATGTTAAAATTTCATCATTATAGACCATTTTGGGAACGTTTGACATGTCCGGAGTCATCGTTTTTCATGCGAAAATTGATTTTTTGGACTGTACCAAAAATGATTCAAAATGTCAATTGGATCGTGCCTCATGTTGAATAACCACTTTTTAAACCCTCACAGTGACCAAAATGGCAATTTTTACAGAGTTTTGCTTATTTAAAAGCTTCAATTTTGACCCGTTTCAGTCACAGAAATTACTTTAAACACACTTATTTTAGTTGAAATTGTCATAATTCACATCCAACAGTCATTTAGAGTCAAAATATTAAATGTTAAAATTTCATCATTATAGACCATTTTGGGAACGTTCGACATGTCCGGAGTCATCGTTTTTCATCCGAAAATAGATTTTTTAGACTGTACCAAAAATGATTCAAAATGTCAATTGGATCGTGCCTCATGTTGAATAACCACTGTTTAAACCCTCACAGTGACCAAAATTGCCATTTTTACAGAGTTTTGCTTACTCAAAAGCTTTAATTTTGACCTGTTTCAGGCACAGAAATAACCTTAAACACACTTATTTTAGTTGAAAAAGTCATAATTCACATCCAACAGTCATTTAGAGTCAAATGATTAAATGTTAAAATTTCATCATTATAGACCATTTTGGGAACGTTCGACATGTCGGGAGTCATCGTTTTTCATCCGAAAATTGATTTTTTTGGACTGTACCAAAAATGATTCAAAATGTCAATTGGATCGTGCCTCATGTTGAATAACCACTTTTTAAACCCTCACAGTGACCAAAATTGCAATTTTTACAGAGTTTTGCGTACTCAAAAGCTTTAATTTTGACCCGTTTCAGGCACAGAAATGACTTTAAACACACTTATTTTAGTTGAAAAAGTCATAATTCACATCCAACAGTCATTTAGAGTCAAAAGATTAAATGTTAAAATTTCATCATTATAGACCATTTTGGGAACGTTCGACATGTCCAGAGTCATCGTTTTTCATCCGAAAATTGATTTTTTGGACTGTACCAAAAATGATTCAAAATGTCAATTGGATCGTGCCTCATGTTGAATAACCACTTTTTAAACCCTCACAGTGACCAAAATTGCCATTTTTACAGAGTTTTGCTTACTCAAAAGCTTCAATTTTGACCCGTTTCAGGCACAGAAATGACTTTAAACACACTTATTTTAGTTGAAAAAGTCATAATTCACATCCAACAGTCATTTAGAGTCAAAATATTAAATGTTAAAATTTCATCATTATAGACCATTTTGGGAACGTTTGACATGTCCGGAGTCATCGTTTTTCATGCGAAAATTGATTTTTTGGACTGTACCAAAAATGATTCAAAATGTCAATTGGATCGTGCCTCATGTTGAATAACCACTTTTTAAACCCTCACAGTGACCAAAATGGCAATTTTTACAGAGTTTTGCTTATTTAAAAGCTTCAATTTTGACCCGTTTCAGTCACAGAAATGACTTTAAACACACTTATTTTAGTTGAAATTGTCATAATTCACATCCAACAGTCATTTAGAGTCAAAATATTAAATGTTAAAATTTCATCATTATAGACCATTTTGGGAACGTTCGACATGTCCGGAGTCATCGTTTTTCATCCGAAAATAGATTTTTTAGACTGTACCAAAAATGATTCAAAATGTCAATTGGATCGTGCCTCATGTTGAATAACCACTGTTTAAACCCTCACAGTGACCAAAATTGCCATTTTTACAGAGTTTTGCTTACTCAAAAGCTTTAATTTTGACCTGTTTCAGGCACAGAAATAACCTTAAACACACTTATTTTAGTTGAAAAAGTCATAATTCACATCCAACAGTCATTTAGAGTCAAATGATTAAATGTTAAAATTTCATCATTATAGACCATTTTGGGAACGTTCGACATGTCCGGAGTCATCGTTTTTCATCCGAAAATTGATTTTTTTGACTGTACCAAAAATGATTCAAAATGTCAATTGGATCGTGCCTCATGTTGAATAACCACTGTTTAAACCCTCACAGTGACCAAAATTGCCATTTTTACAGAGTTTTGCTTACTCAAAAGCTTCAATTTTGACCCGTTTCAGGCACAGAAATGACTTTAAACACACTTATTTTAGTTAAAAAAGTCAAAATTCACATCCAACAGTCATTTAGAGTCAAAAGATTAAATGTTAAAATTTCATCATTATAGACCATTTTGGGAACGTTCGACATGTCGGGAGTCATCGTTTTTCATCCGAAAATTGATTTTTTTGGACTGTACCAAAAATGATTCAAAATGTCAATTGGATCGTGCCTCATGTTGAATAACCACTTTTTAAACCCTCACAGTGACCAAAATTGCAATTTTTACAGAGTTTTGCTTACTCAAAAGCTTTAATTTTGACCCGTTTCAGGCACAGAAATGACTTTAAACACACTTATTTTAGTTGAAAAAGTCATAATTCACATCCAACAGTCATTTAGAGTCAAAAGATTAAATGTTAAAATTTCATCATTATAGACCATTTTGGGAACGTTCGACATGTCCAGAGTCATCGTTTTTCATCCGAAAATTGATTTTTTGGACTGTACCAAAAATGATTCAAAATGTCAATTGGATCGTGCCTCATGTTGAATAACCACTTTTTAGACCCTCACAGTGACCAAAATTGCCATTTTTACAGAGTTTTGCTTACTCAAAAGCTTCAATTTTGACCCGTTTCAGTCACAGAAATGACTTTAAACACACTTATTTTAGTTGAAAAAGTCATAATTCACATCCAACAGTCATTTAGAGTCAAAAGATTAAATGTTAAAATTTCATCATTATAGACCATTTTGGGAACGTTCGACATGTCCAGAGTCATCGTTTTTCATCCGAAAATTGATTTTTTGGACTGTACCAAAAATGATTCAAAATGTCAATTGGATCGTGCCTCATGTTGAATAACCACTTTTTAAACCCTCACAGTGACCAAAATTGCCATTTTTACAGAGTTTTGCTTACTCAAAAGCTTCAATTTTGACCCGTTTCAGGCACAGAAATGACTTTAAACACACTTATTTTAGTTGAAAAAGTCATAATTCACATCCAACAGTCATTTAGAGTCAAAAGATTAAATGTTAAAATTTCATCATTATAGAACATTTTGGGAACATTCGACATGTCCGGAGTCATCGTTTTTCATCCGAAAATTGATTTTTTTGGACTGTACCAAAAATGATTCAAAATGTCAATTGGATCGTGCCTCATGTTGAATAACCACTTTTTAAACCCTCACAGTGACCAAAATTGCCATTTTTACAGAGTTTTTCTTACCCAAAAGCTTCAATTTTGACCCGTTTCAGGCACAGAAATGACTTTAAACACACTTATTTTAGTTGAAAAAGTCATAATTCACATCCAACAGTCATTTAGAGTCAAAAGATTAAATGTTAAAATTTCATCATTATAGACCATTTTGGGATCGTTCGACTGGTCCGGAGTCATCGTTTTTCATCTGAAAATTGATTTTTTGGACTGTACCAAAAATGATTCAAAATGTCAATTGGATCATGCCTCATGTTGAAAAACCACTTTTTAAACCATCACAGTGACCAAAATTGCCATTTTTACAGAGTTTTGCTTACTCAAAAGCTTCAATTTTGACCCGTTTCAGGCACAGAAATGACTTTAAACACACTTATTTTAGTTGACAAAGTCACAATTCACATCCAACAGTAATTTAGAGTCAAAAGATTAAATGTTAAAATTTCATCATTATAGACCATTTTGGGAACGTTTGACATGTCCGGAGTCATCGTTTTTCATGCGAAAATAGATTTTTTGGACTGTACCAAAAATGATTCAAAATGTCAATTGGATCGTGCCTCATGTTGAATAACCACTTTTTAAACCCTCACAGTGACCAAAATGGCCATTTTTACAGAGTTTTGCTTATTTAAAAGCTTCAATTTTGACCCGTTTCAGTCACAGAAATGACTTTAAACACACTTATTTTAGTTGAAATTGTCATAATTCACATCCAACAGTCATTTAGAGTCAAAAGATTAAATGTTAAAATTTCATCATTATAGAACATTTTGGGAACATTCGACATGTCCGGAGTCATCGTTTTTCATCCAAAAATTGATTTTTTTGGACTGTACCAAAAATGATTCAAAATGACAATTGGATCGTGCCTCATGTTGAATAACCACTTTTTAAACCCTCACAGTGACCAAAATTGCCATTTTTACAGAGTTCTGCTTACTCAAAAGCTTCAATTTTGACCCGTGTCAGGCACAGAAATGACTTTAAACACACTTATTTTAGTTGAAAAAGTCATAATTCACATCCAACAGTCATTTAGAGTCAAAAGATTAAATGATAAAATTTCATCATTATAGACCATTTTAGGAACGTTTGACATGTCCGGAGTCATCGTTTTTCATCCGAAAATTGATTTTTTGGACTGTACCAAAAATGATTCAAAATGTCAATTGGATCGAGCCTCATGTTGAATAACCACTTTTTAAACCCTCACAGTGACCAAAATTGCCATTTTTACAGAGTTTTGCTTACTCAAAAGCTTCAATTTTGACCCGTTTCAGGCACAGAAATGACTTTAAACACACTTATTTTAGTTGAAAAAGTCATAATTCACATCCAACAGTCATTTAGAGTCAAAAGATTAAATGTTAAAATTTCATCATTATAGACCATTTTGGGAACGTTCGACATGTCCGGAGTCATCGTTTTTCATCCGAAAATTGATTTTTTGGACTGTACCAAAATGATTCAAAATGTCAATGGGATCGTGCCTCATGTTGAATAACCACTTTTTAAACCCTCACAGTGACCAAAATTGCCATTTTTACAGAGTTTTTCTTACCCAAAAGCTTCAATTTTGACCCGTTTCAGGCACAGAAATGACTTTAAACACACTTATTTTAGTTGAAAAAGTCATAATTCACATCCAACAGTCATTTAGAGTCAAAAGATTAAATGTTAAAATTTCATCATTATAGACCATTTTGGGAACGTTTGACATGTCCGGAGTCATCGTTTTTCATGCGAAAATTGATTTTTTGGACTGTACCAAAAATGATTCAAAATGTCAATTGGATCGTGCCTCATGTTGAATAACCACTTTTTAAACCCTCACAGTGACCAAAATGGCAATTTTTACAGAGTTTTGCTTATTTAAAAGCTTCAATTTTGACCCGTTTCAGTCACAGAAATTACTTTAAACACACTTATTTTAGTTGAAATTGTCATAATTCACATCCAACAGTCATTTAGAGTCAAAATATTAAATGTTAAAATTTCATCATTATAGACCATTTTGGGAACGTTCGACATGTCCGGAGTCATCGTTTTTCATCCGAAAATAGATTTTTTAGACTGTACCAAAAATGATTCAAAATGTCAATTGGATCGTGCCTCATGTTGAATAACCACTTTTTAAACCCTCACAGTGACCAAAATTGCAATTTTTACAGAGTTTTGCGTACTCAAAAGCTTTAATTTTGACCCGTTTCAGGCACAGAAATGACTTTAAACACACTTATTTTAGTTGAAAAAGTCATAATTCACATCCAACAGTCATTTAGAGTCAAAAGATTAAATGTTAAAATTTCATCATTATAGACCATTTTGGGAACGTTCGACATGTCCAGAGTCATCGTTTTTCATCCGAAAATTGATTTTTTGGACTGTACCAAAAATGATTCAAAATGTCAATTGGATCGTGCCTCATGTTGAATAACCACTTTTTAAACCCTCACAGTGACCAAAATTGCCATTTTTACAGAGTTTTGCTTACTCAAAAGCTTCAATTTTGACCCGTTTCAGGCACAGAAATGACTTTAAACACACTTATTTTAGTTGAAAAAGTCATAATTCACATCCAACAGTCATTTAGAGTCAAAAGATTAAATGTTAAAATGTCATCATTATAGACCATTTTGGGAACATTCGACATGTCCGGAGTCATCGTTTTTCATCCGAAAATTGATTTTTTTGGACTGTACCAAAAATGATTCAAAATGTCATTTGGATCGTGCCTCATGTTGAATAACCACTTTTTAAACCCTCACAGTGACCAAAATTGCCATTTTTACAGAGTTTTGCTTACTCAAAAGCTTCAATTTTGACCCGTGTCAGGCACAGAAATGACTTTAAACACACTTATTTTAGTTGAAAAAGTCATAATTCACATCCAACAGTCATTTAGAGTCAAAAGATTAAATGATAAAATTTCATCATTATAGACCATTTTGGGAACGTTTGACATGTCCGGAGTCATCGTTTTTCATCCGAAAATTGATTTTTTGGACTGTACCAAAAATGATTCAAAATGTCAATTGGATCATGCCTCATGTTGAATAACCACTTTTTAAACCCTCACAGTGACCAAAATTGCCATTTTTACAGAGTTTTGCTTACTCAAAAGCTTCAATTTTGACCCGTTTCAGGCACAGAAATGACTTTAAACACACTTATTTTAGTTGAAAAAGTCATAATTTACATCCAACAGTCATTTAGAGTCAAAAGATTAAATGTTAAAATTTCATCATTATAGACCATTTTGGGAACGTTCGACATGTCCGGAGTCATCGTTTTTCATCCGAAAATTGATTTTTTGGACTGTACCAAAAATGATTCAAAATGTCAATGGGATCGTGCCTCATGTTGAATAACCACTTTTTAAACCCTCACAGTGACCAAAATTGCCATTTTTACAGAGTTTTTCTTACCCAAAAGCTTCAATTTTGACCCGTTTCAGGCACAGAAATGACTTTAAACACACTTATTTTAGTTGAAAAAGTCATAATTCACATCCAACAGTCATTTAGAGTCAAAAGATTAAATGTTAAAATTTCATCATTATAGACCATTTTGGGAACGTTTGACATGTCCGGAGTCATCGTTTTTCATGCGAAAATTGATTTTTTGGACTGTACCAAAAATGATTCAAAATGTCAATTGGATCGTGCCTCATGTTGAATAACCACTTTTTAAACCCTCACAGTGACCAAAATGGCCATTTTTACAGAGTTTTGCTTATTTAAAATCTTCAATTTTGACCCGTTTCAGTCACAGAAATGACTTTAAACACACTTATTTTAGTTGAAATTGTCATAATTCACATCCAACAGTCATTTAGAGTCAAAAGATTAAATGTTAAAATTTCATCATTATAGACCATTTTGGGAACGTTTGACATGTCCGGAGTCATCGTTTTTCATGCGAAAATTGATTTTTTGGACTGTACCAAAAATGATTCAAAATGTCAATTGGATCGTGCCTCATGTTGAATAACCACTTTTTAAACCCTCACAGTGACCAAAATGGCAATTTTTACAGAGTTTTGCTTATTTAAAAGCTTCAATTTTGACCCGTTTCAGTCACAGAAATGACTTTAAACACACTTATTTTAGTTGAAATTGTCATAATTCACATCCAACAGTCATTTAGAGTCAAAATATTAAATGTTAAAATTTCATCATTATAGACCATTTTGGGAACGTTCGACATGTCCGGAGTCATCGTTTTTCATCCGAAAATAGATTTTTTAGACTGTACCAAAAATGATTCAAAATGTCAATTGGATCGTGCCTCATGTTGAACAACCACTGTTTAAACCCTCACAGTGACCAAAATTGCCATTTTTACAGAGTTTTGCTTACTCAAAAGCTTTAATTTTGACCTGTTTCAGGCACAGAAATAACCTTAAACACACTTATTTTAGTTGAAAAAGTCATAATTCACATCCAACAGTCATTTAGAGTCAAATGATTAAATGTTAAAATTTCATCATTATAGACCATTTTGGGAACGTTCGACATGTCCGGAGTCATCGTTTTTCATCCGAAAATTGATTTTTTGGACTGTACCAAAATGATTCAAAATGTCAATTGGATCGTGCCTCATGTTGAATAACCACTGTTTAAACCCTCACAGTGACCAAAATTGCCATTTTTACAGAGTTTTGCTTACTCAAAAGCTTCAATTTTGACCCGTTTCAGGCACAGAAATGACTTTAAACACACTTATTTTAGTTAAAAAAGTCAAAATTCACATCCAACAGTCATTTAGAGTCAAAAGATTAAATGTTAAAATTTCATCATTATAGACCATTTTGGGAACGTTCGACATGTCGGGAGTCATCGTTTTTCATCCGAAAATTGATTTTTTTGGACTGTACCAAAAATGATTCAAAATGGCAATTGGATCGTGCCTCATGTTGAATAACCACTTTTTAAACCCTCACAGTGACCAAAATTGCCATTTTTACAGAGTTTTGCTTACTCAAAAGCTTCAATTTTGACCCGTTTCAGGCACAGAAATGACTTTAAACACACTTATTTTAGTTGAAAAAGTCATAATTCACATCCACAGTCATTTAGAGTCAAAAGATTAAATGTTAAAATTTCATCATTATAGACCATTTTGGGAACGTTCGACATGTCCGGAGTCATCGTTTTTCATCCGAAAATTGATTTTTTGGACTGTACCAAAAATGATTCAAAATGTCAATTGGATCGTGCCTCATGTTGAATAACCACTTTTTAAACCCTCACAGTGCCCAAAATTGCAATTGTTACAGAGTTTTGCTTACTCAAAAGCTTTAATTTTGACCCGTTTCAGGCACAGAAATGACTTTAAACACACTTATTTTAGTTGAAAAAGTCATAATTCACATCCAACAGTCATTTAGAGTCAAAAGATTAAATGTTAAAATTTCATCATTATAGACCATTTTGGGAACATTCGACATGTCCAGAGTCATCGTTTTTCATCCGAAAATTGATTTTTTGGACTGTACCAAAAATGATTCAAAATGTCAATTGGATCGTGCCTCATGTTGAATAACCACTTTTTAAACCCTCACAGTGACCAAAATTGCCATTTTTACAGAGTTTTGCTTACTCAAAAGCTTCAATTTTGACCCGTTTCAGGCACAGAAATGACTTTAAACACACTTATTTTAGTTGAAAAAGTCATAATTCACATCCAACAGTCATTTAGAGTCAAAAGATTAAATGTTAAAATGTCATCATTATAGACCATTTTGGGAACATTCGACATGTCCGGAGTCATCGTTTTTCATCCGAAAATTGATTTTTTTGGACTGTACCAAAAATGATTCAAAATGTCAATTGGATCGTGCCTCATGTTGAATAACCACTTTTTAAACCCTCACAGTGACCAAAATTGCCATTTTTACAGAGTTTTGCTTACTCAAAAGCTTCAATTTTGACCCGTGTCAGGCACAGAAATGACTTTAAACACACTTATTTTAGTTGAAAAAGTCATAATTCACATCCAACAGTCATTTAGAGTCAAAAGATTAAATGATAAAATTTCATCATTATAGACCATTTTGGGAACGTTTGACATGTCCGGAGTCATCGTTTTTCATCCGAAAATTGATTTTTTGGACTGTACCAAAAATGATTCAAAATGTCAATTGGATCGTGCCTCATGTTGAATAACCACTTTTTAAACCCTCACAGTGACCAAAATTGCCATTTTTACAGAGTTTTGCTTACTCAAAAGCTTCAATTTTGACCCGTTTCAGGCACAGAAATGACTTTAAACACACTTATTTTAGTTGAAAAAGTCATAATTCACATCCAACAGTCATTTAGAGTCAAAAGATTAAATGTTAAAATGTCATCATTATAGACCATTTTGGGAACATTCGACATGTCCGGAGTCATCGTTTTTCATCCGAAAATTGATTTTTTTGGACTGTACCAAAAATGATTCAAAATGTCAATTGGATCGTGCCTCATGTTGAATAACCACTTTTTAAACCCTCACAGTGACCAAAATTGCCATTTTTACAGAGTTTTGCTTACTCAAAAGCTTCAATTTTGACCCGTGTCAGGCACAGAAATGACTTTAAACACACTTATTTTAGTTGAAAAAGTCATAATTCACATCCAACAGTCATTTAGAGTCAAAAGATTAAATGATAAAATTTCATCATTATAGACCATTTTGGGAACGTTTGACATGTCCGGAGTCATCGTTTTTCATCCGAAAATTGATTTTTTGGACTGTACCAAAAATGATTCAAAATGTCAATTGGATCATGCCTCATGTTGAATAACCACTTTTTAAACCCTCACAGTGACCAAAATTGCCATTTTTACAGAGTTTTGCTTACTCAAAAGCTTCAATTTTGACCCGTTTCAGGCACAGAAATGACTTTAAACACACTTATTTTAGTTGAAAAAGTCATAATTCACATCCAACAGTCATTTAGAGTCAAAAGATTAAATGTTAAAATTTCATCATTATAGACCATTTTGGGAACGTTCGACATGTCCGGAGTCATCGTTTTTCATCCGAAAATTGATTTTTTGGACTGTACCAAAAATGATTCAAAATGTCAATGGGATCGTGCCTCATGTTGAATAACCACTTTTTAAACCCTCACAGTGACCAAAATTGCCATTTTTACAGAGTTTTTCTTACCCAAAAGCTTCAATTTTGACCCGTGTCAGGCACAGAAATGACTTTAAACACACTTATTTTAGTTGAAAAAGTCATAATTCACATCCAACAGTCATTTAGAGTCAAAAGATTAAATGTTAAAATTTCATCATTATAGACCATTTTGGGAACGTTTGACATGTCCGGAGTCATCGTTTTTCATGCGAAAATTGATTTTTTGGACTGTACCAAAAATGATTCAAAATGTCAATTGGATCGTGCCTCATGTTGAATAACCACTTTGTAAACCCTCACAGTGACCAAAATGGCCATTTTTACAGAGTTTTGCTTATTTAAAATCTTCTATTTTGACCCGTTTCAGTCACAGAAATGACTTTAAACACACTTATTTTAGTTGAAATTGTCATAATTCACATCCAACAGTCATTTAGAGTCAAAATATTAAATGTTAAAATTTCATCATTATAGACCATTTTGGGAACGTTCGACATGTCCGGAGTCATCGTTTTTCATCCGAAAATAGATTTTTTAGACTGTACCAAAAATTATTCAAAATGTCAATTGGATCGTGCCTCATGTTGAATAACCACTTTTTAAACCCTCACAGTGACCAAAATGGCCATTTTTACAGAGTTTTGCTTATTTAAAAGCTTCAATTTTGACCCGTTTCAGTCACAGAAATGACTTTAAACACACTTATTTTAGTTGAAAAAGTCATAATTCACATCCAACAGTCATTTAGAGTCAAAAGATTAAATGTTAAAATTTCATCATTATAGACCATTTTGGGAACGTTCGACATGTCCAGAGTCATCGTTTTTCATCCGAAAATTGATTTTTTGGACTGTACCAAAAATGATTCAAAATGTCAATTGGATCGTGCCTCATGTTGAATAACCACTTTTTAAACCCTCACAGTGACCAAAATTGCCATTTTTACAGAGTTTTGCTTACTCAAAAGCTTCAATTTTGACCCGTTTCAGGCACAGAAATGACTTTAAACACACTTATTTTAGTTGAAAAAGTCATAATTCACATCCAACAGTCATTTAGAGTCAAAAGATTAAATGTTAAAATTTCATCATTATAGAACATTTTGGGAACATTCGACATGTCCGGAGTCATCGTTTTTCATCCGAAAATTGATTTTTTTAGACTGTACCAAAAATGATTCAAAATGTCAATTGGATCGTGCCTCATGTTGAATAACCACTTTTTAAACCCTCACAGTGACCAAAATTGCCATTTTTACAGAGTTTTGCTTACTCAAAAGCTTCAATTTTGACCCGTGTCAGGCACAGAAATGACTTTAAACACACTTATTTTAGTTGAAAAAGTCATAATTCACATCCAACAGTCATTTAGAGTCAAAAGATTAAATGATAACATTTCATCATTATAGACCATCTTAGGAACGTTTGACATGTCCGGAGTCATCGTTTTTCATCCGAAAATTGATTTTTTGGACTGTACCAAAAATGATTCAAAATGTCAATTGGATCGAGCCTCATGTTGAATAACCACTTTTTAAACCCTCACAGTGACCAAAATTGCCATTTTTACAGAGTTTTGCTTACTCAAAAGCTTCAATTTTGACCCGTTTCAGGCACAGAAATGACTTTAAACACACTTATTTTAGTTGAAAAAGTCATAATTCACATCCAACAGTCATTTAGAGTCAAAAGATTAAATGTTAAAATTTCATCATTATAGACCATTTTGGGAACGTTCGACATGTCCGGAGTCATCGTTTTTCATCCGAAAATTGATTTTTTGGACTGTACCAAAAATGATTCAAAATGTCAATGGGATCGTGCCTCATGTTGAATAACCACTTTTTAAACCCTCACAGTGACCAAAATTGCCATTTTTACAGAGTTTTTCTTATTTAAAAGCTTCAATTTTGACCCGTTTCAGTCACAGAAATGACTTTAAACACACTTATTTTAGTTGAAATTGTCATAATTCACATCCAACAGTCATTTAGAGTCAAAATATTAAATGTTAAAATTTCATCATTATAGACCATTTTGGGAACGTTCGACATGTCCGGAGTCATCGTTTTTCATCCGAAAATAGATTTTTTAGACTGTACCAAAAATGATTCAAAATGTCAATTGGATCGTGCCTCATGTTGAATAACCACTGTTTAAACCCTCACAGTGACCAAAATTGCCATTTTTACAGAGTTTTGCTTACTCAAAAGCTTTAATTTTGACCTGTTTCAGGCACAGAAATTAGCTTAAACACACTTATTTTAGTTGAAAAAGTCATAATTCACATCCAACAGTCATTTAGAGTCAAATGATTAAATGTTAAAATTTCATCATTATAGACCATTTTGGGAACGTTCGACATGTCCGGAGTCATCGTTTTTCATCCGAAAATTGATTTTTTTGACTGTACCAAAAATGATTCAAAATGTCAATTGGATCGTGCCTCATGTTGAATAACCACTGTTTAAACCCTCACAGTGACCAAAATTGCCATTTTTACAGAGTTTTGCTTACTCAAAAGCTTCAATTTTGACCCGTTTCAGGCACAAAAATGACTTTAAACACACTTATTTTAGTTGACAAACTCACAATTCACATTCAACAATAATTTAGAGTCAAAAGATTAAATGTTAAAATTTCATCATTATAGACCATTTTGGGATCATTCGACTGGTCCGGAGTCATCGTTTTTCATCCGAAAATTGATTTTTTTGGACTGTACCTAAAATGATTCAAAATGTCAATTGGATCGTGCCTCATGTTGAATAACCACTTTTTAAACCCTCACAGTGACCAAAATTGCCATTTTTACAGAGTTTTGCTTACTCAAAAGCTACAATTTTGACCCGTTTCAGGCACAGAAATGACTTTAAACACACTTATTTTAGTTGACAAAGTCACAATTCACATCCAACAGTAATTTAGAGTCAAAAGATTAAATGTTAAAATTTCATCATTATAGACCATTTTGGGATCGTTCGACTGGTCCGGAGTCATCGTTTTTCATCCGAAAATGGATTTTTTGGACTGTACCAAAAATGATTCAAAATGTCAATTGGATCATGCCTCATGTTGAATAACCACTTTTTAAACCCTCACAGTGACCAAAATTGCCATTTTTACAGAGTTTTGCTTACTCAAAAGCTTCAATTTTGACCCGTTTCAGGCACAGAAATGACTTTAAACATACTTATTTTAGTTGACAAAGTCACAATTCACATCCAACAGTAATTTAGTGTCAAAAGATTAAATGTTAAAATTTCATCATTATAGACCATTTTGGGATCGTTCGACTGGTCCGGAGTCATCGTTTTTCATCTGAAAATTGATTTTTTGGACTGTACCAAAAATGATTCAAAATGTCAATTGGATCATGCCTCATGTTGAATAACCACTTTTTAAACCATCACAGTGACCAAAATTGCCATTTTTACAGAGTTTTGCTTACTCAAAAGCTTCAATTTTGACCCGTTTCAGGCACAGAAATGACTTTAAACACACTTATTTTAGTTGACAAAGTCATAATTCACATCCATCAGTAATTTAGAGTCAAAAGATTAAATGTTAAAATTTCATCATTATAGACCATTTTGGGATCGTTCGACAGGTCCAGAGTCATCGTTTTTCATCCGAAAATTGATTTTTTGGACTGTACCAAAAATGATTCAAAATGTCAATTGGATCATGCCTCATGTTGAATAACCACTTTTTAAACCCTCACAGTGACCAAAATTGCCATTTTTACAGAGTTTTGCTTACTCAAAAGCTTTTATTTTGACCTGTTTCAGGCACAGAAATGACTTTAAACACACTTATTCTAGTTGACAAAGTCATAATTCACATTGTACAGTCATTTAGAGTCAAAAGATTAAATGTTAAAATTTCATCATTATAGACCATTTTGGGAACGTTTGACATGTCCGGAGTCATCGTTTTTCATCCGAAAATTGATTTTTGGGACTGTACCAAAAATGATTCAAAATGTCAATTGGATCATGCCTCATGTTGAATAACCACTTTTTAAACCCTCACAGTGACCAAAATTGCCATTTTTACAGAGTTTTGCTTACTCAAAAGCTACAAATTTGACCTGTTTCTGGCACAGAAATAACTTTAACCACATTTATTTTAGTTGACAAAGTCACAATTCACATCCAACAGTAATTTAGAGTCAAAAGATTAAATGTTAAAATTTCATCATTATAGACCATTTTGGGATCGTTCGACTGGTCCGGAGTCATCGTTTTTCATCCGAAAATTGATTTTTTGGACTGTACCAAAAATGATTCAAAATGTCAATTGGATCATGCCTCATGTTGAATAACCACTTTTTAAACCCTCACAGTGACCAAAATTGCCATTTTTACAGAGTTTTGCTTACTCAAAAGCTTCAATTTTGACCCGTTTCAGGCACAGAAATGACTTTAAACACACTTATTTTAGTTGACAAAGTCATAATTCACATCCATCAGTAATTTAGAGTCAAAAGATTAAATGTTAAAATTTCATAATTAAAGACCATTTTGGGATCGTTCGACTGGTCCGGAGTCATCGTTTTTCATCCGAAAATTGATTTTTTGGACTGTACCAAAAAAGATTAAAAATGTCAATTGGATCATGCCTCATGTTGAATAACCACTTTTTAAACCCTCACAGTGACCAAAATTGCCATTTTTACAGAGTTTTGCTTACTCAAAAGCTTCCATTTTGACCCGTTTCAGGCACAGGAATGACTTTCAACACACTTATTTTAGTTGACAAAGTCACAATTCACATCCAACAGTAATTTAGAGTCAAAAGATTAAATGTTAAAATTTCATCATTATAGACCATTTTGGGATCGTTCGACTGGTCCGGAGTCATCGTTTTTCATCCGAAAATTGATTTTTTGGACTGTACCAAAAATGATTCAAAATGTCAATTGGATCATGCCTCATGGTGAATAACCACTTTTTAAACCCTCACAGTGACCAAAATTGCCATTTTTACAGAGTTTTGCTTACTCAAAAGCTTCAATTTTGACCCGTTTCAGGCACAAAAATAACTTTAAACACACTTATTTTAGTTGACAAAGTCACAATTCACATCCATCAGTCATTTAGAGTCAAAAGATTAAATGTTAAAATTTCATCATTATAGACCATTTTGGGATCGTTCGACTGGTCCGGAGTCATCGTTTTTCATCCGAAAATTGATTTTTTGGACTGTACCAAAAATGATTCAAAATGTCAATTGGATCATGCCTCATGTTGAATAACCACTTTTTAAACCCTCACAGTGACCAAAATTGCCATTTTTACAGAGTTTTTCTTACCCAAAAGCTTCAATTTTGACCCGTTTCAGGCACAGAAATGACTTTAAACACACTTATTTTAGTTGAAAAAGTCATAATTCACATCCAACAGTCATTTAGAGTCAAAAGATTAAATGTTAAAATTTCATCATTATAGACCATTTTGGGAACGTTTGACATGTCCGGAGTCATCGTTTTTCATGCGAAAATTGATTTTTTGGACTGTACCAAAAATGATTCAAAATGTCAATTGGATCGTGCCTCATGTTGAATAACCACTTTTTAAACCCTCACAGTGACCAAAATGGCCATTTTTACAGAGTTTTGCTTATTTAAAATCTTCAATTTTGACCCGTTTCAGTCACAGAAATGACTTTAAACACACTTATTTTAGTTGAAAAAGTCATAATTCACATCCAACAGTCATTTAGAGTCAAAAGATTAAATGTTAAAATTTCATCATTATAGACCATTTTGGGAACGTTCGACATGTCCAGAGTCATCGTTTTTCATCCGAAAATTGATTTTTTGGACTGTACCAAAAATGATTCAAAATGTCAATTGGATCGTGCCTCATGTTGAATAACCACTTTTTAAACCCTCACAGTGACCAAAATTGCCATTTTTACAGAGTTTTGCTTACTCAAAAGCTTCAATTTTGACCCGTTTCAGGCACAGAAATGACTTTAAACACACTTATTTTAGTTGAAAAAGTCATAATTCACATCCAACAGTCATTTAGAGTCAAAAGATTAAATGTTAAAATTTCATCATTATAGAACATTTTGGGAACATTCGACATGTCCGGAGTCATCGTTTTTCATCCGAAAATTGATTTTTTTAGACTGTACCAAAAATGATTCAAAATGTCAATTGGATCGTGCCTCATGTTGAATAACCACTTTTTAAACCCTCACAGTGACCAAAATTGCCATTTTTACAGAGTTTTGCTTACTCAAAAGCTTCAATTTTGACCCGTGTCAGGCACAGAAATGACTTTAAACACACTTATTTTAGTTGAAAAAGTCATAATTCACATCCAACAGTCATTTAGAGTCAAAAGATTAAATGATAAAATTTCATCATTATAGACCATCTTAGGAACGTTTGACATGTCCGGAGTCATCGTTTTTCATCCGAAAATTGATTTTTTGGACTGTACCAAAAATGATTCAAAATGTCAATGGGATCGTGCCTCATGTTGAATAACCACTTTTTAAACCCTCACAGTGACCAAAATTGCCAATTTTTCAGAGTTTTTCTTATTTAAAAGCTTCAATTTTGACCCGTTTCAGTCACAGAAATGACTTTAAACACACTTATTTTAGTTGAAATTGTCATAATTCACATCCAACAGTCATTTAGAGTCAAAATATTAAATGTTAAAATTTCATCATTATAGACCATTTTGGGAACGTTCGACATGTCCGGAGTCATCGTTTTTCATCCGAAAATAGATTTTTTAGACTGTACCAAAAATGATTCAAAATGTCAATTGGATCGTGCCTCATGTTGAATAACCACTGTTTAAACCCTCACAGTGACCAAAATTGCCATTTTTACAGAGTTTTGCTTACTCAAAAGCTTTAATTTTGACCTGTTTCAGGCACAGAAATTAGCTTAAACACACTTATTTTAGTTGAAAAAGTCATAATTCACATCCAACAGTCATTTAGAGTCAAATGATTAAATGTTAAAATTTCATCATTATAGACCATTTTGGGAACGTTCGACATGTCCGGAGTCATCGTTTTTCATCCGAAAATTGATTTTTTTGACTGTACCAAAAATGATTCAAAATGTCAATTGGATCGTGCCTCATGTTGAATAACCACTGTTTAAACCCTCACAGTGACCAAAATTGCCATTTTTACAGAGTTTTGCTTACTCAAAAGCTTCAATTTTGACCCGTTTCAGGCACAAAAATGACTTTAAACACACTTATTTTAGTTGACAAACTCACAATTCACATTCAACAATAATTTAGAGTCAAAAGATTAAATGTTAAAATTTCATCATTATAGACCATTTTGGGATCATTCGACTGGTCCGGAGTCATCGTTTTTCATCCGAAAATTGATTTTTTTGGACTGTACCTAAAATGATTCAAAATGTCAATTGGATCGTGCCTCATGTTGAATAACCACTTTTTAAACCCTCACAGTGACCAAAATTGCCATTTTTACAGAGTTTTGCTTACTCAAAAGCTACAATTTTGACCCGTTTCAGGCACAGAAATGACTTTAAACACACTTATTTTAGTTGACAAAGTCACAATTCACATCCAACAGTAATTTAGAGTCAAAAGATTAAATGTTAAAATTTCATCATTATAGACCATTTTGGGATCGTTCGACTGGTCCGGAGTCATCGTTTTTCATCCGAAAATTGATTTTTTGGACTGTACCAAAAATGA
Organism: Lissotriton vulgaris; assembly: GCF_964263255.1. NCBI lineage: Eukaryota > Metazoa > Chordata > Amphibia > Caudata > Salamandridae > Lissotriton > Lissotriton vulgaris. The sequence continues at coordinate 96,516 of NW_028251307.1, forward strand.
TTCAAAATGTCAATTGGATCATGCCTCATGTTGAATAACCACTTTTTAAACCCTCACAGTGACCAAAATTGCCATTTTTACAGAGTTTTGCTTACTCAAAAGCTTCAATTTTGACCCGTTTCAGGCACTTAATTGACTTTAAACACACTTATTTTAGTTGACAAAGTCATAATTCACATCCATCAGTAATTTAGAGTCAAAAGATTAAATGTTAAAATTTCATAATTAAAGACCATTTTGGGATCGTTCGACTGGTCCGGAGTCATCGTTTTTCATCCGAAAATGGATTTTTTGGACTGTACCAAAAATGATTCAAAATGTCAATTGGATCATGCCTCATGTTGAATAACCACTTTTTAAACCCTCACAGTGACCAAAATTGCCATTTTTACAGAGTTTTGCTTACTCAAAAGCTTCAATTTTGACCCGTTTCAGGCACAGAAATGACTTTAAACACACTTATTTTAGTTGACAAAGTCATAATTCACATCCATCAGTAATTTAGAGTCAAAAGATTAAATGTTAAAATTTCATCATTATAGACCATTTTGGGATCGTTCGACAGGTCCAGAGTCATCGTTTTTCATCCGAAAATTGATTTTTTGGACTGTACCAAAAATGATTCAAAATGTCAATTGGATCATGCCTCATGTTGAATAACCACTTTTTAAACCCTCACAGTGACCAAAATTGCCATTTTTACAGAGTTTTGCTTACTCAAAAGCTTTTATTTTGACCTGTTTCAGGCACAGAAATGACTTTAAACACACTTATTCTAGTTGACAAAGTCATAATTCACATTGTACAGTCATTTAGAGTCAAAAGATTAAATGTTAAAATTTCATCATTATAGACCATTTTGGGAACGTTTGACATGTCCGGAGTCATCGTTTTTCATCCGAAAATTGATTTTTGGGACTGTACCAAAAATGATTCAAAATGTCAATTGGATCATGCCTCATGTTGAATAACCACTTTTTAAACCCTCACAGTGACCAAAATTGCCATTTTTACAGAGTTTTGCTTACTCAAAAGCTACAATTTTGACCTGTTTCTGGCACAGAAATGACTTTAAACACACTTATTTTAGTTGACAAAGTCACAATTCACATCCAACAGTAATTTAGAGTCAAAAGATTAAATGTTAAAATTTCATCATTATAGACCATTTTGGGATCGTTCGACTGGTCCGGAGTCATCGTTTTTCATCCGAAAATTGATTTTTTGGACTGTACCAAAAATGATTCAAAATGTCAATTGGATCATGCCTCATGTTGAATAACCATTTTTTAAACCCTCACAGTGACCAAAATTGCCATTTTTACAGAGTTTTGCTTACTCAAAAGCTTCAATTTTGACCCGTTTCAGGCACAAAAATGACTTTAAACACACTTATTTTAGTTGACAAAGTCACAATTCACATCCAACAGTAATTTAGAGTCAAAAGATTAAATGTTAAAATTTCATCATTATAGACCATTTTGGGATCGTTCGACAGGTCCGGAGTCATCATTTTTCATCCGAAAATTGATTTTTTGAACTGTACCAAAAATGATTCAAAATGTCAATTGGATCATGCCTCATGTTGAATAACCACTTTTTAAACCCTCACAGTGACCAAAATTGCCATTTTTACAGAGTTTTGCTTACTCAAAAGCTTCAATTTTGACCCGTTTCAGGCACAGAAATGACTTTAAACACACTTATTTTAGTTGACAAAGTCATAATTCACATCCATCAGTAATTTAGAGTCAAAAGATTAAATGTTAAAATTTCATAATTAAAGACCATTTTGGGATCGTTCGACTGGTCCGGAGTCATCGTTTTTCATCCGAAAATTGATTTTTTGGACTGTACCAAAAAAGATAAAAAATGTCAATTGGATCATGCCTCATGTTGAATAACCACTTTTTAAACCCTCACAGTGACCAAAATTGCCATTTTTACAGAGTTTTGCTTACTCAAAAGCTTCCATTTTGACCCGTTTCAGGCACAGGAATGACTTTCAACACACTTATTTTAGTTGACAAAGTCACAATTCACATCCAACAGTAATTTAGAGTCAAAAGATTAAATGTTAAAATTTCATCATTATAGACCATTTTGGGATCGTTCGACTGGTCCGGAGTCATCGTTTTTCATCCGAAAATTGATTTTTTGGACTGTACCAAAAATGATTCAAAATGTCAATTGGATCATGCCTCATGGTGAATAACCACTTTTTAAACCCTCACAGTGACCAAAATTGCCATTTTTACAGAGTTTTGCTTACTCAAAAGCTTCAATTTTGACCCGTTTCAGGCACAAAAATAACTTTAAACACACTTATTTTAGTTGACAAAGTCACAATTCACATCCATCAGTCATTTAGAGTCAAAAGATTAAATGTTAAAATTTCATCATTATAGACCATTTTTGGATCGTTCGACTGGTCCGGAGTCATCGTTTTTCATCCGAAAATTGATTTTTTGGACTGTACCAAAAATGATTCAAAATGTCAATTGGATCATGCCTCATGTTGAATAACCACTTTTTAAACCCTCACAGTGACCAAAATTGCCATTTTTACAGAGTTTTGCTTACTCAAAAGCTTCCATTTTGACCCGTTTCAGGCACAGGAATGACTTTCAACACACTTATTTTAGTTAAAAAAGTCAAAATTCACATCCAACAGTCATTTAGAGTCAAAAGATTAAATGTTAAAATTTCATCATTATAGACCATTTTGGGAACGTTCGACATGTCGGGAGTCATCGTTTTTCATCCGAAAATTGATTTTTTTGGACTGTACCAAAAATGATTCAAAATGTCAATTGGATCGTGCCTCATGTTGAATAACCACTTTTTAAACCCTCACAGTGACCAAAATTGCCATTTTTACAGAGTTTTGCTTACTCAAAAGCTTCAATTTTGACCCGTTTCAGGCACAGAAATGACTTTAAACACACTTATTTTAGTTGAAAAAGTCATAATTCACATCCACAGTCATTTAGAGTCAAAAGATTAAATGTTAAAATTTCATCATTATAGACCATTTTGGGAACGTTCGACATGTCCGGAGTCATCGTTTTTCATCCGAAAATTGATTTTTTGGACTGTACCAAAAATGATTCAAAATGTCAATTGGATCGTGCCTCATGTTGAATAACCACTTTTTAAACCCTCACAGTGACCAAAATTGCAATTGTTACAGAGTTTTGCTTACTCAAAAGCTTCAATTTTGACCCGTTTCAGGCACAGAAATGACTTTAAACACACTTATTTTAGTTGAAAAAGTCATAATTCACATCCAACAGTCATTTAGAGTCAAAAGATTAAATGTTAAAATTTCATCATTATAGACCATTTTGGGAACGTTCGACATGTCCAGAGTCATCGTTTTTCATCCGAAAATTGATTTTTTGGACTGTACCAAAAATGATTCAAAATGTCAATTGGATCGTGCCTCATGTTGAATGACCACTTTTTAATCCCTCACAGTGACCAAAATTGCCATTTTTACAGAGTTTTGCTTACTCAAAAGCTTCAATTTTGACCCGTTTCAGGCACAGAAATGACTTTAAACACACTTATTTTAGTTGAAAAAGTCATAATTCACATCCAACAGTCATTTAGAGTCAAAAGATTAAATGTTAAAATGTCATCATTATAGACCATTTTGGGAACATTCGACATGTCCGGAGTCATCGTTTTTCATCCGAAAATTTATTTTTTTGGACTGTACCAAAAATGATTCAAAATGTCAATTGGATCGTGCCTCATGTTGAATAACCACTTTTTAAACCCTCACAGTGACCAAAATTGCCATTTTTACAGAGTTTTGCTTACTCAAAAGCTTCAATTTTGACCCGTGTCAGGCACAGAAATGACTTTAAACACACTTATTTTAGTTGAAAAAGTCATAATTCACATCCAACAGTCATTTAGAGTCAAAAGATTAAATGATAAAATTTCATCATTATAGACCATTTTGGGAACGTTTGACATGTCCGGAGTCATCGTTTTTCATCCGAAAATTGATTTTTTGGACTGTACCAAAAATGATTCAAAATGTCAATTGGATCATGCCTCATGTTGAATAACCACTTTTTAAACCCTCACAGTGACCAAAATTGCCATTTTTACAGAGTTTTGCTTACTCAAAAGCTTCAATTTTGACCCGTTTCAGGCACAGAAATGACTTTAAACACACTTATTTTAGTTGAAAAAGTCATAATTCACATCCAACAGTCATTTAGAGTCAAAAGATTAAATGTTAAAATGTCATCATTATAGACCATTTTGGGAACATTCGACATGTCCGGAGTCATCGTTTTTCATCCGAAAATTGATTTTTTTGGACTGTACCAAAAATGATTCAAAATGTCATTTGGATCGTGCCTCATGTTGAATAACCACTTTTTAAACCCTCACAGTGACCAAAATTGCCATTTTTACAGAGTTTTGCTTACTCAAAAGCTTCAATTTTGACCCGTGTCAGGCACAGAAATGACTTTAAACACACTTATTTTAGTTGAAAAAGTCATAATTCACATCCAACAGTCATTTAGAGTCAAAAGATTAAATGATAAAATGTCATCATTATAGACCATTTTGGGAACGTTTGACATGTCCGGAGTCATCGTTTTTCATCCGAAAATTGATTTTTTGGACTGTACCAAAAATGATTCAAAATGTCAATTGGATCATGCCTCATGTTGAATAACCACTTTTTAAACCCTCACAGTGACCAAAATTGCCATTTTTACAGAGTTTTGCTTACTCAAAAGCTTCAATTTTGACCCGTTTCAGGCACAGAAATGACTTTAAACACACTTATTTTAGTTGAAAAAGTCATAATTCACATCCAACAGTCATTTAGAGTCAAAAGATTAAATGTTAAAATTTCATCATTATAGACCATTTTGGGAACGTTCGACATGTCCGGAGTCATCGTTTTTCATCCGAAAATTGATTTTTTGGACTGTACCAAAAATGATTCAAAATGTCAATGGGATCGTGCCTCATGTTGAATAACCACTTTTTAAACCCTCACAGTGACCAAAATTGCCATTTTTACAGAGTTTTTCTTACCCAAAAGCTTCAATTTTGACCCGTTTCAGGCACAGAAATGACTTTAAACACACTTATTTTAGTTGAAAAAGTCATAATTCACATCCAACAGTCATTTAGAGTCAAAAGATTAAATGTTAAAATTTCATCATTATAGACCATTTTGGGAACGTTTGACATGTCCGGAGTCATCGTTTTTCATGCGAAAATTGATTTTTTGGACTGTACCAAAAATGATTCAAAATGTCAATTGGATCGTGCCTCATGTTGAATAACCACTTTTTAAACCCTCACAGTGACCAAAATGGCCATTTTTACAGAGTTTTGCTTATTTAAAATCTTCAATTTTGACCCGTTTCAGTCACAGAAATGACTTTAAACACACTTATTTTAGTTGAAATTGTCATAATTCACATCCAACAGTCATTTAGAGTCAAAAGATTAAATGTTAAAATTTCATCATTATAGACCATTTTGGGAACGTTTGACATGTCCGGAGTCATCGTTTTTCATCCGAAAATAGATTTTTTAGACTGTACCAAAAATGATTCAAAATGTCAATTGGATCGTGCCTCATGTTGAACAACCACTGTTTAAACCCTCACAGTGACCAAAATTGCCATTTTTACAGAGTTTTGCTTACTCAAAAGCTTTAATTTTGACCTGTTTCAGGCACAGAAATAACCTTAAACACACTTATTTTAGTTGAAAAAGTCATAATTCACATCCAACAGTCATTTAGAGTCAAATGATTAAATGTTAAAATTTCATCATTATAGACCATTTTGGGAACGTTCGACATGTCCGGAGTCATCGTTTTTCATCCGAAAATTGATTTTTTTGGACTGTACCTAAAATGATTCAAAATGTCAATTGGATCGTGCCTCATGTTGAATAACCACTTTTTAAACCCTCACAGTGACCAAAATTGCCATTTTTACAGAGTTTTGCTTACTCAAAAGCTACAATTTTGACCCGTTTCAGGCACAGAAATGACTTTAAACACACTTATTTTAGTTGACAAAGTCACAATTCACATCCAACAGTAATTTAGAGTCAAAAGATTAAATGTTAAAATTTCATCATTATAGACCATTTTGGGATCGTTCGACTGGTCCGGAGTCATCGTTTTTCATCCGAAAATTGATTTTTTGGACTGTACCAAAAATGATTCAAAATGTCAATTGGATCATGCCTCATGTTGAATAACCACTTTTTAAACCCTCACAGTGACCAAAATTGCCATTTTTACAGAGTTTTGCTTACTCAAAAGCTTCAATTTTGACCCGTTTCAGGCACTTAATTGACTTTAAACACACTTATTTTAGTTGACAAAGTCATAATTCACATCCATCAGTAATTTAGAGTCAAAAGATTAAATGTTAAAATTTCATAATTAAAGACCATTTTGGGATCGTTCGACTGGTCCGGAGTCATCGTTTTTCATCCGAAAATGGATTTTTTGGACTGTACCAAAAATGATTCAAAATGTCAATTGGATCATGCCTCATGTTGAATAACCACTTTTTAAACCCTCACAGTGACCAAAATTGCCATTTTTACAGAGTTTTGCTTACTCAAAAGCTTCAATTTTGACCCGTTTCAGGCACAGAAATGACTTTAAACACACTTATTTTAGTTGACAAAGTCATAATTCACATCCATCAGTAATTTAGAGTCAAAAGATTAAATGTTAAAATTTCATCATTATAGACCATTTTGGGATCGTTCGACAGGTCCAGAGTCATCGTTTTTCATCCGAAAATTGATTTTTTGGACTGTACCAAAAATGATTCAAAATGTCAATTGGATCATGCCTCATGTTGAATAACCACTTTTTAAACCCTCACAGTGACCAAAATTGCCATTTTTACAGAGTTTTGCTTACTCAAAAGCTTTTATTTTGACCTGTTTCAGGCACAGAAATGACTTTAAACACACTTATTCTAGTTGACAAAGTCATAATTCACATTGTACAGTCATTTAGAGTCAAAAGATTAAATGTTAAAATTTCATCATTATAGACCATTTTGGGAACGTTTGACATGTCCGGAGTCATCGTTTTTCATCCGAAAATTGATTTTTGGGACTGTACCAAAAATGATTCAAAATGTCAATTGGATCATGCCTCATGTTGAATAACCACTTTTTAAACCCTCACAGTGACCAAAATTGCCATTTTTACAGAGTTTTGCTTACTCAAAAGCTACAATTTTGACCTGTTTCTGGCACAGAAATGACTTTAAACACACTTATTTTAGTTGACAAAGTCACAATTCACATCCAACAGTAATTTAGAGTCAAAAGATTAAATGTTAAAATTTCATCATTATAGACCATTTTGGGATCGTTCGACTGGTCCGGAGTCATCGTTTTTCATCCGAAAATTGATTTTTTGGACTGTACCAAAAATGATTCAAAATGTCAATTGGATCATGCCTCATGTTGAATAACCATTTTTTAAACCCTCACAGTGACCAAAATTGCCATTTTTACAGAGTTTTGCTTACTCAAAAGCTTCAATTTTGACCCGTTTCAGGCACAAAAATGACTTTAAACACACTTATTTTAGTTGACAAAGTCACAATTCACATCCAACAGTAATTTAGAGTCAAAAGATTAAATGTTAAAATTTCATCATTATAGACCATTTTGGGATCGTTCGACAGGTCCGGAGTCATCATTTTTCATCCGAAAATTGATTTTTTGAACTGTACCAAAAATGATTCAAAATGTCAATTGGATCATGCCTCATGTTGAATAACCACTTTTTAAACCCTCACAGTGACCAAAATTGCCATTTTTACAGAGTTTTGCTTACTCAAAAGCTTCAATTTTGACCCGTTTCAGGCACAGAAATGACTTTAAACACACTTATTTTAGTTGACAAAGTCATAATTCACATCCATCAGTAATTTAGAGTCAAAAGATTAAATGTTAAAATTTCATAATTAAAGACCATTTTGGGATCGTTCGACTGGTCCGGAGTCATCGTTTTTCATCCGAAAATTGATTTTTTGGACTGTACCAAAAAAGATAAAAAATGTCAATTGGATCATGCCTCATGTTGAATAACCACTTTTTAAACCCTCACAGTGACCAAAATTGCCATTTTTACAGAGTTTTGCTTACTCAAAAGCTTCCATTTTGACCCGTTTCAGGCACAGGAATGACTTTCAACACACTTATTTTAGTTGACAAAGTCACAATTCACATCCAACAGTAATTTAGAGTCAAAAGATTAAATGTTAAAATTTCATCATTATAGACCATTTTGGGATCGTTCGACTGGTCCGGAGTCATCGTTTTTCATCCGAAAATTGATTTTTTGGACTGTACCAAAAATGATTCAAAATGTCAATTGGATCATGCCTCATGGTGAATAACCACTTTTTAAACCCTCACAGTGACCAAAATTGCCATTTTTACAGAGTTTTGCTTACTCAAAAGCTTCAATTTTGACCCGTTTCAGGCACAAAAATAACTTTAAACACACTTATTTTAGTTGACAAAGTCACAATTCACATCCATCAGTCATTTAGAGTCAAAAGATTAAATGTTAAAATTTCATCATTATAGACCATTTTTGGATCGTTCGACTGGTCCGGAGTCATCGTTTTTCATCCGAAAATTGATTTTTTGGACTGTACCAAAAATGATTCAAAATGTCAATTGGATCATGCCTCATGTTGAATAACCACTTTTTAAACCCTCACAGTGACCAAAATTGCCATTTTTACAGAGTTTTGCTTACTCAAAAGCTTCCATTTTGACCCGTTTCAGGCACAGGAATGACTTTCAACACACTTATTTTAGTTAAAAAAGTCAAAATTCACATCCAACAGTCATTTAGAGTCAAAAGATTAAATGTTAAAATTTCATCATTATAGACCATTTTGGGAACGTTCGACATGTCGGGAGTCATCGTTTTTCATCCGAAAATTGATTTTTTTGGACTGTACCAAAAATGATTCAAAATGTCAATTGGATCGTGCCTCATGTTGAATAACCACTTTTTAAACCCTCACAGTGACCAAAATTGCCATTTTTACAGAGTTTTGCTTACTCAAAAGCTTCAATTTTGACCCGTTTCAGGCACAGAAATGACTTTAAACACACTTATTTTAGTTGAAAAAGTCATAATTCACATCCACAGTCATTTAGAGTCAAAAGATTAAATGTTAAAATTTCATCATTATAGACCATTTTGGGAACGTTCGACATGTCCGGAGTCATCGTTTTTCATCCGAAAATTGATTTTTTGGACTGTACCAAAAATGATTCAAAATGTCAATTGGATCGTGCCTCATGTTGAATAACCACTTTTTAAACCCTCACAGTGACCAAAATTGCAATTGTTACAGAGTTTTGCTTACTCAAAAGCTTCAATTTTGACCCGTTTCAGGCACAGAAATGACTTTAAACACACTTATTTTAGTTGAAAAAGTCATAATTCACATCCAACAGTCATTTAGAGTCAAAAGATTAAATGTTAAAATTTCATCATTATAGACCATTTTGGGAACGTTCGACATGTCCAGAGTCATCGTTTTTCATCCGAAAATTGATTTTTTGGACTGTACCAAAAATGATTCAAAATGTCAATTGGATCGTGCCTCATGTTGAATGACCACTTTTTAATCCCTCACAGTGACCAAAATTGCCATTTTTACAGAGTTTTGCTTACTCAAAAGCTTCAATTTTGACCCGTTTCAGGCACAGAAATGACTTTAAACACACTTATTTTAGTTGAAAAAGTCATAATTCACATCCAACAGTCATTTAGAGTCAAAAGATTAAATGTTAAAATGTCATCATTATAGACCATTTTGGGAACATTCGACATGTCCGGAGTCATCGTTTTTCATCCGAAAATTTATTTTTTTGGACTGTACCAAAAATGATTCAAAATGTCAATTGGATCGTGCCTCATGTTGAATAACCACTTTTTAAACCCTCACAGTGACCAAAATTGCCATTTTTACAGAGTTTTGCTTACTCAAAAGCTTCAATTTTGACCCGTGTCAGGCACAGAAATGACTTTAAACACACTTATTTTAGTTGAAAAAGTCATAATTCACATCCAACAGTCATTTAGAGTCAAAAGATTAAATGATAAAATTTCATCATTATAGACCATTTTGGGAACGTTTGACATGTCCGGAGTCATCGTTTTTCATCCGAAAATTGATTTTTTGGACTGTACCAAAAATGATTCAAAATGTCAATTGGATCATGCCTCATGTTGAATAACCACTTTTTAAACCCTCACAGTGACCAAAATTGCCATTTTTACAGAGTTTTGCTTACTCAAAAGCTTCAATTTTGACCCGTTTCAGGCACAGAAATGACTTTAAACACACTTATTTTAGTTGAAAAAGTCATAATTCACATCCAACAGTCATTTAGAGTCAAAAGATTAAATGTTAAAATGTCATCATTATAGACCATTTTGGGAACATTCGACATGTCCGGAGTCATCGTTTTTCATCCGAAAATTGATTTTTTTGGACTGTACCAAAAATGATTCAAAATGTCATTTGGATCGTGCCTCATGTTGAATAACCACTTTTTAAACCCTCACAGTGACCAAAATTGCCATTTTTACAGAGTTTTGCTTACTCAAAAGCTTCAATTTTGACCCGTGTCAGGCACAGAAATGACTTTAAACACACTTATTTTAGTTGAAAAAGTCATAATTCACATCCAACAGTCATTTAGAGTCAAAAGATTAAATGATAAAATTTCATCATTATAGACCATTTTGGGAACGTTTGACATGTCCGGAGTCATCGTTTTTCATCCGAAAATTGATTTTTTGGACTGTACCAAAAATGATTCAAAATGTCAATTGGATCATGCCTCATGTTGAATAACCACTTTTTAAACCCTCACAGTGACCAAAATTGCCATTTTTACAGAGTTTTGCTTACTCAAAAGCTTCAATTTTGACCCGTTTCAGGCACAGAAATGACTTTAAACACACTTATTTTAGTTGAAAAAGTCATAATTCACATCCAACAGTCATTTAGAGTCAAAAGATTAAATGTTAAAATTTCATCATTATAGACCATTTTGGGAACGTTCGACATGTCCGGAGTCATCGTTTTTCATCCGAAAATTGATTTTTTGGACTGTACCAAAAATGATTCAAAATGTCAATGGGATCGTGCCTCATGTTGAATAACCACTTTTTAAACCCTCACAGTGACCAAAATTGCCATTTTTACAGAGTTTTTCTTACCCAAAAGCTTCAATTTTGACCCGTTTCAGGCACAGAAATGACTTTAAACACACTTATTTTAGTTGAAAAAGTCATAATTCACATCCAACAGTCATTTAGAGTCAAAAGATTAAATGTTAAAATTTCATCATTATAGACCATTTTGGGAACGTTTGACATGTCCGGAGTCATCGTTTTTCATGCGAAAATTGATTTTTTGGACTGTACCAAAAATGATTCAAAATGTCAATTGGATCGTGCCTCATGTTGAATAACCACTTTTTAAACCCTCACAGTGACCAAAATGGCCATTTTTACAGAGTTTTGCTTATTTAAAATCTTCAATTTTGACCCGTTTCAGTCACAGAAATGACTTTAAACACACTTATTTTAGTTGAAATTGTCATAATTCACATCCAACAGTCATTTAGAGTCAAAAGATTAAATGTTAAAATTTCATCATTATAGACCATTTTGGGAACGTTTGACATGTCCGGAGTCATCGTTTTTCATCCGAAAATAGATTTTTTAGACTGTACCAAAAATGATTCAAAATGTCAATTGGATCGTGCCTCATGTTGAACAACCACTGTTTAAACCCTCACAGTGACCAAAATTGCCATTTTTACAGAGTTTTGCTTACTCAAAAGCTTTAATTTTGACCTGTTTCAGGCACAGAAATAACCTTAAACACACTTATTTTAGTTGAAAAAGTCATAATTCACATCCAACAGTCATTTAGAGTCAAATGATTAAATGTTAAAATTTCATCATTATAGACCATTTTGGGAACGTTCGACATGTCCGGAGTCATCGTTTTTCATCCGAAAATTGATTTTTTGGACTGTACCAAAATGATTCAAAATGTCAATTGGATCGTGCCTCATGTTGAATAACCACTGTTTAAACCCTCACAGTGACCAAAATTGCCATTTTTACAGAGTTTTGCTTACTCAGAAGCTTCAATTTTGACCCGTTTCAGGCACAGAAATGACTTTAAACACACTTATTTTAGTTAAAAAAGTCAAAATTCACATCCAACAGTCATTTAGAGTCAAAAGATTAAATGTTAAAATTTCATCATTATAGACCATTTTGGGAACGTTCGACATGTCGGGAGTCATCGTTTTTCATCCGAAAATTGATTTTTTTGGACTGTACCAAAAATGATTCAAAATGTCAATTGGATCGTGCCTCATGTTGAATAACCACTTTTTAAACCCTCACAGTGACCAAAATTGCCATTTTTACAGAGTTTTGCTTACTCAAAAGCTTCAATTTTGACCCGTTTCAGGCACAGAAATGACTTTAAACACACTTATTTTAGTTGAAAAAGTCATAATTCACATCCACAGTCATTTAGAGTCAAAAGATTAAATGTTAAAATTTCATCATTATAGACCATTTTGGGAACGTTCGACATGTCCGGAGTCATCGTTTTTCATCCGAAAATTGATTTTTTGGACTGTACCAAAAATGATTCAAAATGTCAATTGGATCGTGCCTCATGTTGAATAACCACTTTTTAAACCCTCACAGTGACCAAAATTGCAATTGTTACAGAGTTTTGCTTACTCAAAAGCTTCAATTTTGACCCGTTTCAGGCACAGAAATGACTTTAAACACACTTATTTTAGTTGAAAAAGTCATAATTCACATCCAACAGTCATTTAGAGTCAAAAGATTAAATGTTAAAATTTCATCATTATAGACCATTTTGGGAACGTTCGACATGTCCAGAGTCATCGTTTTTCATCCGAAAATTGATTTTTTGGACTGTACCAAAAATGATTCAAAATGTCAATTGGATCGTGCCTCATGTTGAATGACCACTTTTTAAACCCTCACAGTGACCAAAATTGCCATTTTTACAGAGTTTTGCTTACTCAAAAGCTTCAATTTTGACCCGTTTCAGGCACAGAAATGACTTTAAACACACTTATTTTAGTTGAAAAAGTCATAATTCACATCCAACAGTCATTTAGAGTCAAAAGATTAAATGTTAAAATGTCATCATTATAGACCATTTTGGGAACATTCGACATGTCCGGAGTCATCGTTTTTCATCCGAAAATTTATTTTTTTGGACTGTACCAAAAATGATTCAAAATGTCAATTGGATCGTGCCTCATGTTGAATAACCACTTTTTAAACCCTCACAGTGACCAAAATTGCCATTTTTACAGAGTTTTGCTTACTCAAAAGCTTCAATTTTGACCCGTGTCAGGCACAGAAATGACTTTAAACACACTTATTTTAGTTGAAAAAGTCATAATTCACATCCAACAGTCATTTAGAGTCAAAAGATTAAATGATAAAATTTCATCATTATAGACCATTTTGGGAACGTTTGACATGTCCGGAGTCATCGTTTTTCATCCGAAAATTGATTTTTTGGACTGTACCAAAAATGATTCAAAATGTCAATTGGATCATGCCTCATGTTGAATAACCACTTTTTAAACCCTCACAGTGACCAAAATTGCCATTTTTACAGAGTTTTGCTTACTCAAAAGCTTCAATTTTGACCCGTTTCAGGCACAGAAATGACTTTAAACACACTTATTTTAGTTGAAAAAGTCATAATTCACATCCAACAGTCATTTAGAGTCAAAAGATTAAATGTTAAAATTTCATCATTATAGACCATTTTGGGAACGTTCGACATGTCCGGAGTCATCGTTTTTCATCCGAAAATTGATTTTTTGGACTGTACCAAAAATGATTCAAAATGTCAATGGGATCGTGCCTCATGTTGAATAACCACTTTTTAAACCCTCACAGTGACCAAAATTGCCATTTTTACAGAGTTTTTCTTACCCAAAAGCTTCAATTTTGACCCGTGTCAGGCACAGAAATGACTTTAAACACACTTATTTTAGTTGAAAAAGTCATAATTCACATCCAACAGTCATTTAGAGTCAAAAGATTAAATGTTAAAATTTCATCATTATAGACCATTTTGGGAACGTTTGACATGTCCGGAGTCATCGTTTTTCATGCGAAAATTGATTTTTTGGACTGTACCAAAAATGATTCAAAATGTCAATTGGATCGTGCCTCATGTTGAATAACCACTTTTTAAACCCTCACAGTGACCAAAATGGCCATTTTTACAGAGTTTTGCTTATTTAAAATCTTCTATTTTGACCCGTTTCAGTCACAGAAATGACTTTAAACACACTTATTTTAGTTGAAATTGTCATAATTCACATCCAACAGTCATTTAGAGTCAAAATATTAAATGTTAAAATTTCATCATTATAGACCATTTTGGGAACGTTCGACATGTCCGGAGTCATCGTTTTTCATCCGAAAATAGATTTTTTAGACTGTACCAAAAATTATTCAAAATGTCAATTGGATCGTGCCTCATGTTGAATAACCACTTTTTAAACCCTCACAGTGACCAAAATGGCCATTTTTACAGAGTTTTGCTTATTTAAAAGCTTCAATTTTGACCCGTTTCAGTCACAGAAATGACTTTAAACACACTTATTTTAGTTGAAAAAGTCATAATTCACATCCAACAGTCATTTAGAGTCAAAAGATTAAATGTTAAAATTTCATCATTATAGACCATTTTGGGAACGTTCGACATGTCCAGAGTCATCGTTTTTCATCCGAAAATTGATTTTTTGGACTGTACCAAAAATGATTCAAAATGTCAATTGGATCGTGCCTCATGTTGAATAACCACTTTTTAAACCCTCACAGTGACCAAAATTGCCATTTTTACAGAGTTTTGCTTACTCAAAAGCTTCAATTTTGACCCGTTTCAGGCACAGAAATGACTTTAAACACACTTATTTTAGTTGAAAAAGTCATAATTCACATCCAACAGTCATTTAGAGTCAAAAGATTAAATGTTAAAATTTCATCATTATAGAACATTTTGGGAACATTCGACATGTCCGGAGTCATCGTTTTTCATCCGAAAATTGATTTTTTTAGACTGTACCAAAAATGATTCAAAATGTCAATTGGATCGTGCCTCATGTTGAATAACCACTTTTTAAACCCTCACAGTGACCAAAATTGCCATTTTTACAGAGTTTTGCTTACTCAAAAGCTTCAATTTTGACCCGTGTCAGGCACAGAAATGACTTTAAACACACTTATTTTAGTTGAAAAAGTCATAATTCACATCCAACAGTCATTTAGAGTCAAAAGATTAAATGATAAAATTTCATCATTATAGACCATCTTAGGAACGTTTGACATGTCCGGAGTCATCGTTTTTCATCCGAAAATTGATTTTTTGGACTGTACCAAAAATGATTCAAAATGTCAATTGGATCGAGCCTCATGTTGAATAACCACTTTTTAAACCCTCACAGTGACCAAAATTGCCATTTTTACAGAGTTTTGCTTACTCAAAAGCTTCAATTTTGACCCGTTTCAGGCACAGAAATGACTTTAAACACACTTATTTTAGTTGAAAAAGTCATAATTCACATCCAACAGTCATTTAGAGTCAAAAGATTAAATGTTAAAATTTCATCATTATAGACCATTTTGGGAACGTTCGACATGTCCGGAGTCATCGTTTTTCATCCGAAAATTGATTTTTTGGACTGTACCAAAAATGATTCAAAATGTCAATGGGATCGTGCCTCATGTTGAATAACCACTTTTTAAACCCTCACAGTGACCAAAATTGCCATTTTTACAGAGTTTTTCTTATTTAAAAGCTTCAATTTTGACCCGTTTCAGTCACAGAAATGACTTTAAACACACTTATTTTAGTTGAAATTGTCATAATTCACATCCAACAGTCATTTAGAGTCAAAATATTAAATGTTAAAATTTCATCATTATAGACCATTTTGGGAACGTTCGACATGTCCGGAGTCATCGTTTTTCATCCGAAAATAGATTTTTTAGACTGTACCAAAAATGATTCAAAATGTCAATTGGATCGTGCCTCATGTTGAATAACCACTGTTTAAACCCTCACAGTGACCAAAATTGCCATTTTTACAGAGTTTTGCTTACTCAAAAGCTTTAATTTTGACCTGTTTCAGGCACAGAAATTAGCTTAAACACACTTATTTTAGTTGAAAAAGTCATAATTCACATCCAACAGTCATTTAGAGTCAAATGATTAAATGTTAAAATTTCATCATTATAGACCATTTTGGGAACGTTCGACATGTCCGGAGTCATCGTTTTTCATCCGAAAATTGATTTTTTTGACTGTACCAAAAATGATTCAAAATGTCAATTGGATCGTGCCTCATGTTGAATAACCACTGTTTAAACCCTCACAGTGACCAAAATTGCCATTTTTACAGAGTTTTGCTTACTCAAAAGCTTCAATTTTGACCCGTTTCAGGCACAAAAATGACTTTAAACACACTTATTTTAGTTGACAAACTCACAATTCACATTCAACAATAATTTAGAGTCAAAAGATTAAATGTTAAAATGTCATCATTATAGACCATTTTGGGAACATTCGACATGTCCGGAGTCATCGTTTTTCATCCGAAAATTTATTTTTTTGGACTGTACCAAAAATGATTCAAAATGTCAATTGGATCGTGCCTCATGTTGAATAACCACTTTTTAAACCCTCACAGTGACCAAAATTGCCATTTTTACAGAGTTTTGCTTACTCAAAAGCTTCAATTTTGACCCGTGTCAGGCACAGAAATGACTTTAAACACACTTATTTTAGTTGAAAAAGTCATAATTCACATCCAACAGTCATTTAGAGTCAAAAGATTAAATGATAAAATTTCATCATTATAGACCATTTTGGGAACGTTTGACATGTCCGGAGTCATCGTTTTTCATCCGAAAATTGATTTTTTGGACTGTACCAAAAATGATTCAAAATGTCAATTGGATCATGCCTCATGTTGAATAACCACTTTTTAAACCCTCACAGTGACCAAAATTGCCATTTTTACAGAGTTTTGCTTACTCAAAAGCTTCAATTTTGACCCGTTTCAGGCACAGAAATGACTTTAAACACACTTATTTTAGTTGAAAAAGTCATAATTCACATCCAACAGTCATTTAGAGTCAAAAGATTAAATGTTAAAATTTCATCATTATAGACCATTTTGGGAACGTTCGACATGTCCGGAGTCATCGTTTTTCATCCGAAAATTGATTTTTTGGACTGTACCAAAAATGATTCAAAATGTCAATGGGATCGTGCCTCATGTTGAATAACCACTTTTTAAACCCTCACAGTGACCAAAATTGCCATTTTTACAGAGTTTTTCTTACCCAAAAGCTTCAATTTTGACCCGTGTCAGGCACAGAAATGACTTTAAACACACTTATTTTAGTTGAAAAAGTCATAATTCACATCCAACAGTCATTTAGAGTCAAAAGATTAAATGTTAAAATTTCATCATTATAGACCATTTTGGGAACGTTTGACATGTCCGGAGTCATCGTTTTTCATGCGAAAATTGATTTTTTGGACTGTACCAAAAATGATTCAAAATGTCAATTGGATCGTGCCTCATGTTGAATAACCACTTTTTAAACCCTCACAGTGACCAAAATGGCCATTTTTACAGAGTTTTGCTTATTTAAAATCTTCTATTTTGACCCGTTTCAGTCACAGAAATGACTTTAAACACACTTATTTTAGTTGAAATTGTCATAATTCACATCCAACAGTCATTTAGAGTCAAAATATTAAATGTTAAAATTTCATCATTATAGACCATTTTGGGAACGTTCGACATGTCCGGAGTCATCGTTTTTCATCCGAAAATAGATTTTTTAGACTGTACCAAAAATTATTCAAAATGTCAATTGGATCGTGCCTCATGTTGAATAACCACTTTTTAAACCCTCACAGTGACCAAAATGGCCATTTTTACAGAGTTTTGCTTATTTAAAAGCTTCAATTTTGACCCGTTTCAGTCACAGAAATGACTTTAAACACACTTATTTTAGTTGAAAAAGTCATAATTCACATCCAACAGTCATTTAGAGTCAAAAGATTAAATGTTAAAATTTCATCATTATAGACCATTTTGGGAACGTTCGACATGTCCAGAGTCATCGTTTTTCATCCGAAAATTGATTTTTTGGACTGTACCAAAAATGATTCAAAATGTCAATTGGATCGTGCCTCATGTTGAATAACCACTTTTTAAACCCTCACAGTGACCAAAATTGCCATTTTTACAGAGTTTTGCTTACTCAAAAGCTTCAATTTTGACCCGTTTCAGGCACAGAAATGACTTTAAACACACTTATTTTAGTTGAAAAAGTCATAATTCACATCCAACAGTCATTTAGAGTCAAAAGATTAAATGTTAAAATTTCATCATTATAGAACATTTTGGGAACATTCGACATGTCCGGAGTCATCGTTTTTCATCCGAAAATTGATTTTTTTAGACTGTACCAAAAATGATTCAAAATGTCAATTGGATCGTGCCTCATGTTGAATAACCACTTTTTAAACCCTCACAGTGACCAAAATTGCCATTTTTACAGAGTTTTGCTTACTCAAAAGCTTCAATTTTGACCCGTGTCAGGCACAGAAATGACTTTAAACACACTTATTTTAGTTGAAAAAGTCATAATTCACATCCAACAGTCATTTAGAGTCAAAAGATTAAATGATAAAATTTCATCATTATAGACCATCTTAGGAACGTTTGACATGTCCGGAGTCATCGTTTTTCATCCGAAAATTGATTTTTTGGACTGTACCAAAAATGATTCAAAATGTCAATTGGATCGAGCCTCATGTTGAATAACCACTTTTTAAACCCTCACAGTGACCAAAATTGCCATTTTTACAGAGTTTTGCTTACTCAAAAGCTTCAATTTTGACCCGTTTCAGGCACAGAAATGACTTTAAACACACTTATTTTAGTTGAAAAAGTCATAATTCACATCCAACAGTCATTTAGAGTCAAAAGATTAAATGTTAAAATTTCATCATTATAGACCATTTTGGGAACGTTCGACATGTCCGGAGTCATCGTTTTTCATCCGAAAATTGATTTTTTGGACTGTACCAAAAATGATTCAAAATGTCAATGGGATCGTGCCTCATGTTGAATAACCACTTTTTAAACCCTCACAGTGACCAAAATTGCCATTTTTACAGAGTTTTTCTTATTTAAAAGCTTCAATTTTGACCCGTTTCAGTCACAGAAATGACTTTAAACACACTTATTTTAGTTGAAATTGTCATAATTCACATCCAACAGTCATTTAGAGTCAAAATATTAAATGTTAAAATTTCATCATTATAGACCATTTTGGGAACGTTCGACATGTCCGGAGTCATCGTTTTTCATCCGAAAATAGATTTTTTAGACTGTACCAAAAATGATTCAAAATGTCAATTGGATCGTGCCTCATGTTGAATAACCACTGTTTAAACCCTCACAGTGACCAAAATTGCCATTTTTACAGAGTTTTGCTTACTCAAAAGCTTTAATTTTGACCTGTTTCAGGCACAGAAATTAGCTTAAACACACTTATTTTAGTTGAAAAAGTCATAATTCACATCCAACAGTCATTTAGAGTCAAATGATTAAATGTTAAAATTTCATCATTATAGACCATTTTGGGAACGTTCGACATGTCCGGAGTCATCGTTTTTCATCCGAAAATTGATTTTTTTGACTGTACCAAAAATGATTCAAAATGTCAATTGGATCGTGCCTCATGTTGAATAACCACTGTTTAAACCCTCACAGTGACCAAAATTGCCATTTTTACAGAGTTTTGCTTACTCAAAAGCTTCAATTTTGACCCGTTTCAGGCACAAAAATGACTTTAAACACACTTATTTTAGTTGACAAACTCACAATTCACATTCAACAATAATTTAGAGTCAAAAGATTAAATGTTAAAATTTCATCATTATAGACCATTTTGGGATCATTCGACTGGTCCGGAGTCATCGTTTTTCATCCGAAAATTGATTTTTTTGGACTGTACCTAAAATGATTCAAAATGTCAATTGGATCGTGCCTCATGTTGAATAACCACTTTTTAAACCCTCACAGTGACCAAAATTGCCATTTTTACAGAGTTTTGCTTACTCAAAAGCTACAATTTTGACCCGTTTCAGGCACAGAAATGACTTTAAACACACTTATTTTAGTTGACAAAGTCACAATTCACATCCAACAGTAATTTAGAGTCAAAAGATTAAATGTTAAAATTTCATCATTATAGACCATTTTGGGATCGTTCGACTGGTCCGGAGTCATCGTTTTTCATCCGAAAATTGATTTTTTGGACTGTACCAAAAATGATTCAAAATGTCAATTGGATCATGCCTCATGTTGAATAACCACTTTTTAAACCCTCACAGTGACCAAAATTGCCATTTTTACAGAGTTTTGCTTACTCAAAAGCTTCAATTTTGACCCGTTTCAGGCACTTAATTGACTTTAAACACACTTATTTTAGTTGACAAAGTCATAATTCACATCCAACAGTCATTTAGAGTCAAAAGATTAAATGTTAAAATTTCATCATTATAGACCATTTTGGGAACGTTTGACATGTCCGGAGTCATCGTTTTTCATGCGAAAATTGATTTTTTGGACTGTACCAAAAATGATTCAAAATGTCAATTGGATCGTGCCTCATGTTGAATAACCACTTTTTAAACCCTCACAGTGACCAAAATGGCCATTTTTACAGAGTTTTGCTTACTCAAAAGCTTCAATTTTGACCCGTTTCAGGCACAGAAATGACTTTAAACATACTTATTTTAGTTGACAAAGTCACAATTCACATCCAACAGTAATTTAGTGTCAAAAGATTAAATGTTAAAATTTCATCATTATAGACCATTTTGGGATCGTTCGACTGGTCCGGAGTCATCGTTTTTCATCTGAAAATTGATTTTTTGGACTGTACCAAAAATGATTCAAAATGTCAATTGGATCATGCCTCATGTTGAATAACCACTTTTTAAACCATCACAGTGACCAAAATTGCCATTTTTACAGAGTTTTGCTTACTCAAAAGCTTCAATTTTGACCCGTTTCAGGCACAGAAATGACTTTAAACACACTTATTTTAGTTGACAAAGTCATAATTCACATCCATCAGTAATTTAGAGTCAAAAGATTAAATGTTAAAATTTCATCATTATAGACCATTTTGGGATAGTTCGACAGGTCCAGAGTCATCGTTTTTCATCCGAAAATTGATTTTTTGGACTGTACCAAAAATGATTCAAAATGTCAATTGGATCATGCCTCATGTTGAATAACCACTTTTTAAACCCTCACAGTGACCAAAATTGCCATTTTTACAGAGTTTTGCTTACTCAAAAGCTTTTATTTTGACCTGTTTCAGGCACAGAAATGACTTTAAACACACTTATTCTAGTTGACAAAGTCATAATTCACATTGTACAGTCATTTAGAGTCAAAAGATTAAATGTTAAAATTTCATCATTATAGACCATTTTGGGATCGTTCGACAGGTCCGGAGTCATCGTTTTTCATCCGAAAATTGATTTTTTGAACTGTACCAAAAATGATTCAAAATGTCAATTGGATCATGCCTCATGTTGAATAACCACTTTTTAAACCCTCACAGTGACCAAAATTGCCATTTTTACAGAGTTTTGCTTACTCAAAAGCTTCAATTTTGACCCGTTTCAGCCACAGAAATGACTTTAAACACACTTATTTTAGTTGACAAAGTCATAATTCACATCCATCAGTAATTTAGAGTCAAAAGATTAAATGTTAAAATTTCATAATTAAAGACCATTTTGGGATCGTTCGACTGGTCCGGAGTCATCGTTTTTCATCCGAAAATTGATTTTTTGGACTGTACCAAAAAAGATTAAAAATGTCAATTGGATCATGCCTCATGTTGAATAACCACTTTTTAAACCCTCACAGTGACCAAAATTGCCATTTTTACAGAGTTTTGCTTACTCAAAAGCTTCCATTTTGACCCGTTTCAGGCACAGGAATGACTTTCAACACACTTATTTTAGTTGACAAAGTCACAATTCACATCCAACAGTAATTTAGAGTCAAAAGATTAAATGTTAAAATTTCATCATTATAGACCATTTTGGGATCGTTCGACTGGTCCGGAGTCATCGTTTTTCATCCGAAAATTGATTTTTTGGACTGTACCAAAAATGATTCAAAATGTCAATTGGATCGTGCCTCATGTTGAATAACCACTTTTTAAACCCTCACAGTGACCAAAATTGCAATTGTTACAGAGTTTTGCTTACTCAAAAGCTTCAATTTTGACCCGTTTCAGGCACAGAAATGACTTTAAACACACTTATTTTAGTTGAAAAAGTCATAATTCACATCCAACAGTCATTTAGAGTCAAAAGATTAAATGTTAAAATTTCATCATTATAGACCATTTTGGGAACGTTCGACATGTCCAGAGTCATCGTTTTTCATCCGAAAATTGATTTTTTGGACTGTACCAAAAATGATTCAAAATGTCAATTGGATCGTGCCTCATGTTGAATGACCACTTTTTAAACCCTCACAGTGACCAAAATTGCCATTTTTACAGAGTTTTGCTTACTCAAAAGCTTCAATTTTGACCCGTTTCAGGCACAGAAATGACTTTAAACACACTTATTTTAGTTGAAAAAGTCATAATTCACATCCAACAGTCATTTAGAGTCAAAAGATTAAATGTTAAAATGTCATCATTATAGACCATTTTGGGAACATTCGACATGTCCGGAGTCATCGTTTTTCATCCGAAAATTTATTTTTTTGGACTGTACCAAAAATGATTCAAAATGTCAATTGGATCGTGCCTCATGTTGAATAACCACTTTTTAAACCCTCACAGTGACCAAAATTGCTATTTTTACAGAGTTTTGCTTACTCAAAAGCTTCAATTTTGACCCGTGTCAGGCACAGAAATGACTTTAAACACACTTATTTTAGTTGAAAAAGTCATAATTCACATCCAACAGTCATTTAGAGTCAAAAGATTAAATGATAAAATTTCATCATTATAGACCATTTTGGGAACGTTTGACATGTCCGGAGTCATCGTTTTTCATCCGAAAATTGATTTTTTGGACTGTACCAAAAATGATTCAAAATGTCAATTGGATCATGCCTCATGTTGAATAACCACTTTTTAAACCCTCACAGTGACCAAAATTGCCATTTTTACAGAGTTTTGCTTACTCAAAAGCTTCAATTTTGACCCGTTTCAGGCACAGAAATGACTTTAAACACACTTATTTTAGTTGAAAAAGTCATAATTCACATCCAACAGTCATTTAGAGTCAAAAGATTAAATGTTAAAATTTCATCATTATAGACCATTTTGGGAACGTTCGACATGTCCGGAGTCATCGTTTTTCATCCGAAAATTGATTTTTTGGACTGTACCAAAAATGATTCAAAATGTCAATGGGATCGTGCCTCATGTTGAATAACCACTTTTTAAACCCTCACAGTGACCAAAATTGCCATTTTTACAGAGTTTTTCTTACCCAAAAGCTTCAATTTTGACCCGTGTCAGGCACAGAAATGACTTTAAACACACTTATTTTAGTTGAAAAAGTCATAATTCACATCCAACAGTCATTTAGAGTCAAAAGATTAAATGTTAAAATTTCATCATTATAGACCATTTTGGGAACGTTTGACATGTCCGGAGTCATCGTTTTTCATGCGAAAATTGATTTTTTGGACTGTACCAAAAATGATTCAAAATGTCAATTGGATCGTGCCTCATGTTGAATAACCACTTTTTAAACCCTCACAGTGACCAAAATGGCCATTTTTACAGAGTTTTGCTTATTTAAAATCTTCTATTTTGACCCGTTTCAGTCACAGAAATGACTTTAAACACACTTATTTTAGTTGAAATTGTCATAATTCACATCCAACAGTCATTTAAAGTCAAAATATTAAATGTTAAAATTTCATCATTATAGACCATTTTGGGAACGTTCGACATGTCCGGAGTCATCGTTTTTCATCCGAAAATAGATTTTTTAGACTGTACCAAAAATTATTCAAAATGTCAATTGGATCGTGCCTCATGTTGAATAACCACTTTTTAAACCCTCACAGTGACCAAAATGGCCATTTTTACAGAGTTTTGCTTATTTAAAAGCTTCAATTTTGACCCGTTTCAGTCACAGAAATGACTTTAAACACACTTATTTTAGTTGAAAAAGTCATAATTCACATCCAACAGTCATTTAGAGTCAAAAGATTAAATGTTAAAATTTCATCATTATAGACCATTTTGGGAACGTTCGACATGTCCAGAGTCATCGTTTTTCATCCGAAAATTGATTTTTTGGACTGTACCAAAAATGATTCAAAATGTCAATTGGATCGTGCCTCATGTTGAATAACCACTTTTTAAACCCTCACAGTGACCAAAATTGCCATTTTTACAGAGTTTTGCTTACTCAAAAGCTTCAATTTTGACCCGTTTCAGGCACAGAAATGACTTTAAACACACTTATTTTAGTTGAAAAAGTCATAATTCACATCCAACAGTCATTTAGAGTCAAAAGATTAAATGTTAAAATTTCATCATTATAGAACATTTTGGGAACATTCGACATGTCCGGAGTCATCGTTTTTCATCCGAAAATTGATTTTTTTAGACTGTACCAAAAATGATTCAAAATGTCAATTGGATCGTGCCTCATGTTGAATAACCACTTTTTAAACCCTCACAGTGACCAAAATTGCCATTTTTACAGAGTTTTGCTTACTCAAAAGCTTCAATTTTGACCCGTGTCAGGCACAGAAATGACTTTAAACACACTTATTTTAGTTGAAAAAGTCATAATTCACATCCAACAGTCATTTAGAGTCAAAAGATTAAATGATAAAATTTCATCATTATAGACCATCTTAGGAACGTTTGACATGTCCGGAGTCATCGTTTTTCATCCGAAAATTGATTTTTTGGACTGTACCAAAAATGATTCAAAATGTCAATTGGATCGAGCCTCATGTTGAATAACCACTTTTTAAACCCTCACAGTGACCAAAATTGCCATTTTTACAGAGTTTTGCTTACTCAAAAGCTTCAATTTTGACCCGTTTCAGGCACAGAAATGACTTTAAACACACTTATTTTAGTTGAAAAAGTCATAATTCACATCCAACAGTCATTTAGAGTCAAAAGATTAAATGTTAAAATTTCATCATTATAGACCATTTTGGGAACGTTCGACATGTCCGGAGTCATCGTTTTTCATCCGAAAATTGATTTTTTGGACTGTACCAAAAATGATTCAAAATGTCAATGGGATCGTGCCTCATGTTGAATAACCACTTTTTAAACCCTCACAGTGACCAAAATTGCCATTTTTACAGAGTTTTTCTTATTTAAAAGCTTCAATTTTGACCCGTTTCAGTCACAGAAATGACTTTAAACACACTTATTTTAGTTGAAATTGTCATAATTCACATCCAACAGTCATTTAGAGTCAAAATATTAAATGTTAAAATTTCATCATTATAGACCATTTTGGGAACGTTCGACATGTCCGGAGTCATCGTTTTTCATCCGAAAATAGATTTTTTAGACTGTACCAAAAATGATTCAAAATGTCAATTGGATCGTGCCTCATGTTGAATAACCACTGTTTAAACCCTCACAGTGACCAAAATTGCCATTTTTACAGAGTTTTGCTTACTCAAAAGCTTTAATTTTGACCTGTTTCAGGCACAGAAATTAGCTTAAACACACTTATTTTAGTTGAAAAAGTCATAATTCACATCCAACAGTCATTTAGAGTCAAATGATTAAATGTTAAAATTTCATCATTATAGACCATTTTGGGAACGTTCGACATGTCCGGAGTCATCGTTTTTCATCCGAAAATTGATTTTTTTGACTGTACCAAAAATGATTCAAAATGTCAATTGGATCGTGCCTCATGTTGAATAACCACTGTTTAAACCCTCACAGTGACCAAAATTGCCATTTTTACAGAGTTTTGCTTACTCAAAAGCTTCAATTTTGACCCGTTTCAGGCACAAAAATGACTTTAAACACACTTATTTTAGTTGACAAACTCACAATTCACATTCAACAATAATTTAGAGTCAAAAGATTAAATGTTAAAATGTCATCATTATAGACCATTTTGGGAACATTCGACATGTCCGGAGTCATCGTTTTTCATCCGAAAATTTATTTTTTTGGACTGTACCAAAAATGATTCAAAATGTCAATTGGATCGTGCCTCATGTTGAATAACCACTTTTTAAACCCTCACAGTGACCAAAATTGCCATTTTTACAGAGTTTTGCTTACTCAAAAGCTTCAATTTTGACCCGTGTCAGGCACAGAAATGACTTTAAACACACTTATTTTAGTTGAAAAAGTCATAATTCACATCCAACAGTCATTTAGAGTCAAAAGATTAAATGATAAAATTTCATCATTATAGACCATTTTGGGAACGTTTGACATGTCCGGAGTCATCGTTTTTCATCCGAAAATTGATTTTTTGGACTGTACCAAAAATGATTCAAAATGTCAATTGGATCATGCCTCATGTTGAATAACCACTTTTTAAACCCTCACAGTGACCAAAATTGCCATTTTTACAGAGTTTTGCTTACTCAAAAGCTTCAATTTTGACCCGTTTCAGGCACAGAAATGACTTTAAACACACTTATTTTAGTTGAAAAAGTCATAATTCACATCCAACAGTCATTTAGAGTCAAAAGATTAAATGTTAAAATTTCATCATTATAGACCATTTTGGGAACGTTCGACATGTCCGGAGTCATCGTTTTTCATCCGAAAATTGATTTTTTGGACTGTACCAAAAATGATTCAAAATGTCAATGGGATCGTGCCTCATGTTGAATAACCACTTTTTAAACCCTCACAGTGACCAAAATTGCCATTTTTACAGAGTTTTTCTTACCCAAAAGCTTCAATTTTGACCCGTGTCAGGCACAGAAATGACTTTAAACACACTTATTTTAGTTGAAAAAGTCATAATTCACATCCAACAGTCATTTAGAGTCAAAAGATTAAATGTTAAAATTTCATCATTATAGACCATTTTGGGAACGTTTGACATGTCCGGAGTCATCGTTTTTCATGCGAAAATTGATTTTTTGGACTGTACCAAAAATGATTCAAAATGTCAATTGGATCGTGCCTCATGTTGAATAACCACTTTTTAAACCCTCACAGTGACCAAAATGGCCATTTTTACAGAGTTTTGCTTATTTAAAATCTTCTATTTTGACCCGTTTCAGTCACAGAAATGACTTTAAACACACTTATTTTAGTTGAAATTGTCATAATTCACATCCAACAGTCATTTAGAGTCAAAATATTAAATGTTAAAATTTCATCATTATAGACCATTTTGGGAACGTTCGACATGTCCGGAGTCATCGTTTTTCATCCGAAAATAGATTTTTTAGACTGTACCAAAAATTATTCAAAATGTCAATTGGATCGTGCCTCATGTTGAATAACCACTTTTTAAACCCTCACAGTGACCAAAATGGCCATTTTTACAGAGTTTTGCTTATTTAAAAGCTTCAATTTTGACCCGTTTCAGTCACAGAAATGACTTTAAACACACTTATTTTAGTTGAAAAAGTCATAATTCACATCCAACAGTCATTTAGAGTCAAAAGATTAAATGTTAAAATTTCATCATTATAGACCATTTTGGGAACGTTCGACATGTCCAGAGTCATCGTTTTTCATCCGAAAATTGATTTTTTGGACTGTACCAAAAATGATTCAAAATGTCAATTGGATCGTGCCTCATGTTGAATAACCACTTTTTAAACCCTCACAGTGACCAAAATTGCCATTTTTACAGAGTTTTGCTTACTCAAAAGCTTCAATTTTGACCCGTTTCAGGCACAGAAATGACTTTAAACACACTTATTTTAGTTGAAAAAGTCATAATTCACATCCAACAGTCATTTAGAGTCAAAAGATTAAATGTTAAAATTTCATCATTATAGAACATTTTGGGAACATTCGACATGTCCGGAGTCATCGTTTTTCATCCGAAAATTGATTTTTTTAGACTGTACCAAAAATGATTCAAAATGTCAATTGGATCGTGCCTCATGTTGAATAACCACTTTTTAAACCCTCACAGTGACCAAAATTGCCATTTTTACAGAGTTTTGCTTACTCAAAAGCTTCAATTTTGACCCGTGTCAGGCACAGAAATGACTTTAAACACACTTATTTTAGTTGAAAAAGTCATAATTCACATCCAACAGTCATTTAGAGTCAAAAGATTAAATGATAAAATTTCATCATTATAGACCATCTTAGGAACGTTTGACATGTCCGGAGTCATCGTTTTTCATCCGAAAATTGATTTTTTGGACTGTACCAAAAATGATTCAAAATGTCAATTGGATCGAGCCTCATGTTGAATAACCACTTTTTAAACCCTCACAGTGACCAAAATTGCCATTTTTACAGAGTTTTGCTTACTCAAAAGCTTCAATTTTGACCCGTTTCAGGCACAGAAATGACTTTAAACACACTTATTTTAGTTGAAAAAGTCATAATTCACATCCAACAGTCATTTAGAGTCAAAAGATTAAATGTTAAAATTTCATCATTATAGACCATTTTGGGAACGTTCGACATGTCCGGAGTCATCGTTTTTCATCCGAAAATTGATTTTTTGGACTGTACCAAAAATGATTCAAAATGTCAATGGGATCGTGCCTCATGTTGAATAACCACTTTTTAAACCCTCACAGTGACCAAAATTGCCATTTTTACAGAGTTTTTCTTATTTAAAAGCTTCAATTTTGACCCGTTTCAGTCACAGAAATGACTTTAAACACACTTATTTTAGTTGAAATTGTCATAATTCACATCCAACAGTCATTTAGAGTCAAAATATTAAATGTTAAAATTTCATCATTATAGACCATTTTGGGAACGTTCGACATGTCCGGAGTCATCGTTTTTCATCCGAAAATAGATTTTTTAGACTGTACCAAAAATGATTCAAAATGTCAATTGGATCGTGCCTCATGTTGAATAACCACTGTTTAAACCCTCACAGTGACCAAAATTGCCATTTTTACAGAGTTTTGCTTACTCAAAAGCTTTAATTTTGACCTGTTTCAGGCACAGAAATTAGCTTAAACACACTTATTTTAGTTGAAAAAGTCATAATTCACATCCAACAGTCATTTAGAGTCAAATGATTAAATGTTAAAATTTCATCATTATAGACCATTTTGGGAACGTTCGACATGTCCGGAGTCATCGTTTTTCATCCGAAAATTGATTTTTTTGACTGTACCAAAAATGATTCAAAATGTCAATTGGATCGTGCCTCATGTTGAATAACCACTGTTTAAACCCTCACAGTGACCAAAATTGCCATTTTTACAGAGTTTTGCTTACTCAAAAGCTTCAATTTTGACCCGTTTCAGGCACAAAAATGACTTTAAACACACTTATTTTAGTTGACAAACTCACAATTCACATTCAACAATAATTTAGAGTCAAAAGATTAAATGTTAAAATTTCATCATTATAGACCATTTTGGGATCATTCGACTGGTCCGGAGTCATCGTTTTTCATCCGAAAATTGATTTTTTTGGACTGTACCTAAAATGATTCAAAATGTCAATTGGATCGTGCCTCATGTTGAATAACCACTTTTTAAACCCTCACAGTGACCAAAATTGCCATTTTTACAGAGTTTTGCTTACTCAAAAGCTACAATTTTGACCCGTTTCAGGCACAGAAATGACTTTAAACACACTTATTTTAGTTGACAAAGTCACAATTCACATCCAACAGTAATTTAGAGTCAAAAGATTAAATGTTAAAATTTCATCATTATAGACCATTTTGGGATCGTTCGACTGGTCCGGAGTCATCGTTTTTCATCCGAAAATTGATTTTTTGGACTGTACCAAAAATGATTCAAAATGTCAATTGGATCATGCCTCATGTTGAATAACCACTTTTTAAACCCTCACAGTGACCAAAATTGCCATTTTTACAGAGTTTTGCTTACTCAAAAGCTTCAATTTTGACCCGTTTCAGGCACTTAATTGACTTTAAACACACTTATTTTAGTTGACAAAGTCATAATTCACATCCATCAGTAATTTAGAGTCAAAAGATTAAATGTTAAAATTTCATAATTAAAGACCATTTTGGGATCGTTCGACTGGTCCGGAGTCATCGTTTTTCATCCGAAAATGGATTTTTTGGACTGTACCA